>NC_069503.1:394026547-394081547 GCF_027579735.1 Bombina bombina
TTGCCGTTTTTTTACCACGCCGAACTGTTGTGCTTAACTAGCCGTACAAAGATTGGATGTCGTGTACACACCCCTGTTTGTGACGTCACGGGACGGCCGCAAGGCGGAATTGAAGGGACCGACCGGCTAAGGCGAGCGGATGGAATAGGAGTGGAACAAGGTTCCCGAAAAACTCCAGGTTTACCCGCTTGATATACCCAGAAGGAGGCGATAGCCGGAAGCTAAGGATACACACCGTTTACTGCCGAAGGAGGTATGTGAGGTGGGCCCGCCGTGGCTAATAACATATTACGGTGTTCTCTCTCCATATACAGTCACTAAGTATCGGGCTATAGCCACATGATGTGATATGAGGTAGCTTGTTGTATTACAAGTTTGTTCAGTTTTTCATAGCGCCCAGTTACTTTACGGACATTTGCAGTTTGTGATTCGGAGTCTACGGACACTTACAGATTGTGACACAGAGTTATACACCTTTGAATGGGGTTTATGTTGTGACGACTTGTTGTTTCCTTTCTTCACTCTCACAGAGGACTGTTTGATAAATGTTTTTTGGTTGTTACCCCCTTGTTCTTCTATTGCATTTTTTCTATGTATTTATTCACACACACATATATATATATATATATATATATATATATATATATATATATATATAATCACATATGATACCTATATATGAACACATATATATCTATATATATATATATCTATCTATCTATCTATATATATCTATATATCTATATATATATCTATATATCTATATATATATATATCTATCTATATATCTATCTATATATCTATATATATATCTATATATATATCTATATATATATCTATATATATATCTATATATATATCTATATATATATATATATATATATATATATATATATATATATATATGTATAGATATATATTGTACTAAAATACCATGAGGTATATGTAGAAATATGTATGTATGAATAAATAGAACATATTTTTCTACATGAAGAACATTGGAATGTGAAATATTCATATTTTAAAGTCGGGTTAATGCACTTAAGAATATGCAAACGGGTTTGTGCGCGAGTAGGGTATTATGTTTTTTCCACTTTTTTTTCTCCATTGACTTCTAAGGGGAATATCTGAACGCGCATAGAATATTCTAAGTTCTGCATTTTGAACTCATAACACGAGCGCAATCCGACGAGCGCAAAAAGCTTACTTCTAGTACAGTTAACGCTTGAGAGGGAACCTTAAATAGCCCTCTACTTGTAATCTGACCCTCTGTGTATACATATTTGAATATTTACCAACTTGGAAGTAATTATCTTGCAGAAGATTAAATATCCGGTAATTATCTTGGGTGTTTTTCAGATTGATTTGTGAGGCTTTTCTTATTGATTGGAACAGATTTGAGTTAAGAAAACAAATATCTAAGCTGCTACACAAAGTTTTGCATTCAAATTCCAACCAATTAGAATCCAGGCAATGCTTAAGCTATCATTTATAATTATTCATACAACTAAATACGTTCAGTTTCTATTATTTATTGATATACTCTTTCTACAGTACAGGAAAGGAGATTATCATCAATAAAATATTATTTATAAAATATTTATATATAAAAGCAAACTTGTATTATTATAATGATTAAAGTAACAGAAAAATATTTCTCTTAAAATAAATTCTTAATTTGTTTTCATTTTATTAAAAAGATTGTAAAATATGTATAATGTTTCAAAATCATTTGAACTATACTGTTTTAGATATGAAATTAAACTGCTAAAACAAAATCACTAAACTGCTAAAAAAAAATAATATTGAAAGGTAATGAGTAAAAGCAAGGCTGAAACATAGGAGAAAAATGAAGAGTGAAATAGGAAATAAGGTCAGTTAAGTCATTTATATGCAAAGCTTGTACCAGGTATTCATTACTGAAATGCAAAATAAATGTTTTAAAAACACTTTATTAAAGGGACACTGAACCCACATTTTTTCTTTCATGATTCAGATACAGCATGCAATTTTAAGCAACTTTCTAATTTACTTCTATTATCAAATGTTCTTCGTTCTCTTGATATCTTTATTTGAAAAAAAGGAATCTAAGCTAAGGAGCCAGCAAATTTTGGTTCAGACCATGGACAGCATTTGTTTATTGGTGTTGTCCAATCAGCAAGGACAACCAAGGTTGTTAACCAAAAATGGAACTTAAATTCTTGCTAATCTTCTTGCTAAATAATAGGAGTAAATTTGGGTTCAGTGTCCCTTTAAAGATTTAAAACTTGAAGATGTAGTGAGTTTATTTCTCTTAATTGTAGCCAATTTGGGGTAACTGTACATACATTTGTCAAGTGCTCTAAGTAATTATTGTCTAACATGTAGAAAGTTAAAGGGCCTCATTCTCTTAATCCTTTGTTGAAAAGCATATTTAGATAGGCTCAGGAGCTTATAGCTAGCTGCTGATTGATGGCTGAATTTGTATGCCCATTTTTATTGGCTTACAAATGTGTTCAGCTAGCTTCTAGGAGTGCATTGCTGCTGCTTCAATAAAAGATACCAAGATAATGAAGCAAAATCCATAACAGAAGTAAATTGGAAAGTTGTTCAACATCTATCTGAATCATGAAAGAAAAATTGGGGTTTTATGTCCCTTTAAGGCACTTTGCAGCATTTTGAAAGAAGCAGGTTACAGAATTTGATTTTGGGCTCTGTAGGAAGCATGGGCCAAAACAATTCTTACATGAAACAAAGGTATTTTACAGCAAAAGCAAGCAAAATAAGTAATTGATGCATGTCACAATTGTTTTTAATATGCATACTTAATTTTTTAATTACAATATGTATAAGACAGAACAGGGGAGATAAGATCGGGGACAGAAAAGTGATTGAATTGGGTAAGGTTGGATTGAAAGGAAATTTGGGGTCTGTGTACAAATGAGGAGTGTGGAGATAAAGGGGGTGTTAGAAGATGTAGCATGAAGTGATGAGGAGAGAAAATGCTGAATAAATCAAGTTTAATGGTGAGAAAAATAGGAAACAAAAATTAATTAGTTAGTGAAGGGAGAAATTGAAACCTTGTAAAAATGTATGAGGGGATTGAGAACGCTGCCCAAGAGGAGAGGACAAAGGCAAAGATGACAAGAAATAGGAATCGATGATATGCATTATCGTGTGGCGTTATCGCTCTCTGCGAGATATAGATCCAACAACAGAAAGAAAGAAATGTATACGTTTTCATCAGTGGTCACAACTTCCATATATTAAAATATCCCCATAAAAGAAGTGGTGCATTGTGTGTTTGGGGGGGGAGCGAGGGTGTAGGAAAACAAATTATACAAAGATAAAGGAAAACCTCTCCAGCACAAGACCATATTCAGATAAAATCAGTATTAAAATAGGTTAAGAAGCCTCAGGATAAACCTACACTATAAATAAATAAATACAATTATTTTTATTTAGACTTTATCTAAACAGATCCAAGGAAATAAAAAGTATACTTTGTAATGATTAATTATATAACATATACATAGATGAACAAAATGTGCAAAAATAGATAAAATGTATGGTGTGTCCAAATGCAGTCTATATGACCGTAGAAAGAGAAAAAGTCCATGGAGTATAAATACTAGAGGGTCAAACTTGAACTGGATGACTTCATCTTCGAAATTGAATCTTGTGAGAACACAAGATCAAAACTAGAAAACAAAAACAGGAACAGGATGCCCCAATGGTATGTAGTACAAAGAAGAAACATACTCATAAATTTGCAGGCACTTAACAAGTGCTATATGGGCGGGCTGAACAGTTAGAAGTCAACAGCAGACTTATACTCCTCAAGCTGTCAGATACAATGTAATGATAGGAGCATGCAAAGCTTCAGTAAGGTAAAGGTAGCCCAAACAGATCAATGCACTGCAGTCAACGATCCAAAGTACGGCTCAGAACGACAAATAATTAAAAAACATTTGTGAGTACGTTTCTTCTTTGTACTACATACCTTTATTGTGAAGACATCACACCATTGGGGCGCCCTGTTCCTGTTTTGGTTTTCTTGTTTAATGATAAAGTATATTTGTAATAAAGTAATATAGTACAACATAATAACCCCTTAGATAATAACCCCTTTGCTATTTATAATTCCACTATGGAAATAGAAAGGCTGGCAAGCATTCTAATAGAATCTCACCAGCCCAGAGAACTTTATAGTATCAGGCCAAGAGTGTCTACAACTACAAGCATGCCTGACCTGAAATATTTTGACTATTTGCCAATAGAATTGCAAGTCTCTGATCTAGACTGAAGTTGTAATGTTAGTACAGTTTAGGAACTGGTTAACAAAGTCTAAATAAAAATGATTTTTATTTAATTATAGTGTGTGTTCATTCTGAGGTTCCTTAACATATATTGGGTAATATATTTTATCCGATAACGGTGCTGTATAATGGAGCCCGTTTTTAAAAATTATATATATATATATTGTCACAAAACAATATATATATTGTCACAAAACAAAACAGGCCTTTGTACAGAAAGTAAATAAAGCTCACGTAAGCAAAATAAATCCTGGCTCTTCTAAGCACCAACTTTTACAGAAAATAAAACTGACTATTGTAGTCAACAATTTAAACACAAATAATTATTGTACTGAGCTACACATTTTGTTCTGAAACAATATTCTTCTCTCATCAAAAACCATACAGTTTCCCTCTCTGCCTTTTGCCTGTGTCTCCTCTCACACCGCTTCTGCTAATCAACTCTCTCAGGTGAGGATAATTTGGAGGGTTCCTTAAACTCCTGGCCTGGATTCCTAACCTGGTGTGCTGCTGCATGTAAAATGTGGGGTGGAGCACTGGCCCATCATGCTCCACCACAGAGATCCAAATACTACTATCTATTACGAGCTATTTGTAATAGCTTCTATAAATTAACACAAATGAAAAACATTCTCCCTGGGGTTATAGTATTGGATATCCACCCAGCAGCACTAATGGAGAGGCCCTGCTCTCTGTCACTATATATATATATATATATATATATATATATATATATATATATATATATATATATATATATATATATATATATATATATATAAACACATATACATATATACATATATACATATACATATACATATATATATATATATGTATATGTATAAGTGAGAGTGCGCTTCATTTGAAAAATTATATATATATATAAAATAATAAATAAGCTGCTGTCTATATATCTTTCCTATTTGAATTATTGATTATATAGCTGATCTCTGAATGTGGTTTATATGTCAGTAATCTACATGACGTTATTGGGTATTCAGGTTTATTCAAATTGTAAACATAAAAATTAGGAAGCAATAAGGAAGATGAAAGAGGGAATAGCAAAGGTAATTCTGTAAGATAATAGAGTAGCTGAATATACAGGTAGATAAAATAAGTCATGGAGGAAAATTTAAATAAAATTACTTATTTAAATATTTCTATGTTCAAAATGTGAAATATGACTGCAGAGACTTCGTACTACTTGGTCCTCAAATATTTGGATTGTTTCAGCAATTTTGTGGCTACGATAATGTAACAAGAGCTGTGATTAAATTATCTTCTTACATAAATATAATATATTTTATATTCTCTAAGGGCTTCTCTTGGCAAATATGAGACACACTGAGACAGAATATAAAGACCACAAGCCAAAAACAGGAAATATTTTAAAGAATGATTAAATAAATTACATGTCTGGGATATTGCTAACATTCAATTGAAGAAACCTTTAAGCTAAGTAGCTTAATGTAAAAATTATTATGTGCAGGACCACATATCACTGCTAAACACACTGAATTCTGGTTCTCTGACTTTATTATTTAAAATATTAGAATTTTTATTTTTGTAATATTCAAATAAATAAGCTATAGTTTTTAATTTACTTTTATTTTTTCACATTTTAGAATGAAAGAGATATGATTTATTTTATTAAAAGGGAGATTATAATATAAACGGTTTAATTATGTAATGTAAACAAAATGCACAACTAACATTTTAGCTAATATTAATCAGTTAACAAAATATAAAACTGTGACATATTTTAATAAAATGATATTTCACTTTTAAATATAATACATCTTTACTTTCATTCGGACAGATTACGAGTTTTGCGTTAGAAGCTGTGAGGTGCTAACGAGCAGTTTTTTCTCACCGCTCACTTACCTACAGCGCTGGTATTACGGGTTTTTACAAACCCGGCGTTAAAAGGCAAGAAGTGAGCGTTGAGCAAAATTGTGCTCCTTACCGCACTTCAATACCAGCGCTGCTTAAGTCAGCGGTGAGCTGGTCGTACGTGCTCGTGCACGATTTCCCCATAGGAATCAACGGGGAGAGCCGGCTGAGAAAAAGTCTAACATCTACAAAAAAGCAGCGTAAAACTCAGTAACGCAGCCCCATTGATTCCTATGGGGAAATAAAATGTATGTTTACACCTAACACCCTAACATGAACCCCGAGTCTAAACACCCCTAATCTTACACTTATTAACCCCTAATCTGCCGCCCCTGACATTGTCGCCACCTACATTATATTTTTTAACCCCTAATCTACCACTCCGGACATCGCCAACACTATAATAAACATATTAACCCCTAAACCGCCACACTCCTGCCTCGGAAACATTAGTTAAATATTATTAACCCCTAATCTGCCATCCCTAACATCGCCACCACCTACCTACATTTATTAACCCCTAATCTGCCGCCCCCAACGTCTAAATGTATTAACCCCTAAACCTAAGTCTAACCCTAACCCTAACACCCCCTAACTTAAATATAATTACAATAAATCTAAATAAAAATTAATATTATTACCTAAATAATTACTATTTAAAACTAAATACTTACCTGTAAAATAAACCCTAAGCTAGCTACAATATAACTAATAGTTACAGTGTATCTAGCTTAGGTTTTATTTTTATTTTACAGGCAAGTTTGTATTTATTTTAACTAGGTATAATAGTTACTAAATAGTTATTAACTATTTAATAACTACCTAGCTAAAATAAAGACAAACGTACCTGTAAAATAAAACCTAACCTAAGTTACACTAACACCTAACACTACACTACAATTAAATAAATTAACTAAATTAAATACATATAAATAAATTAAATACAATTAGCTAAAGTACAAAAAAAAACAAACACTAAATTACAGAAAATAAAAAACAAATAACAGATCTTTAAACTAATTACACCTAATCTAATATCCCTATCAAAATAAAAAAGCCCCCCCAAAATAAAAAAAACCCTAGCCTAAACTAAGCTATCAATAGCCCTAAAATGGCCTTTTGCGGGGCATTGCCCCAAAGTAATCAGCTCTTTTACCTGTAAAAAAAAAATACAAACACCCCCCAACAGTAAAACCCACCACCCACACAGCAACCCCCCCAAATAAAAAGCTAACTAAAAAAACCTAAGCTCCCCATTGCCCTGAAAAGGGCATTCGGATGGGCATTGCCCTTAAAAGGGCAGTTAGCTCTTTTGCGGCCCAAAGCCCTAACCTAAAAATAAAACCCACCCAATACACCCTTAAAAAAACCTAACACTAACCCCCTGAAGATCGACTTACTGTTCTGAAGACCGGACATCCATCCTCAAGGAAGCAGCAGAAGTCTTCATCCAAACCGGGTGAAGTGGTCCTCCAGACGGGCAGAAGTCTTCATCCAGACGGCATCTTCTATCTTCATCCATCCGACGCGGAGCGGCTCCATCTTCAAGACATCTGACGCGGAGCATCCTCTTCATCCGGAGTCTTCTTACTGAATGACAGTTCATTTAAGTGATGTCATCCAAGATGGCGTCCCTTAGATTCCTATTGGCTGATAGAATTCTATCAGCCAATCGGAATTAAGGTAGAAAAAATCCTATTGGCTTATGCAAACAGCCAATAGGATTGAGCTTGCATTGTATTGGCTGATAGAATGCCGTCTGTATTGCATCAGCCAATAGGATTTTTTCTACATTAATTCCGATTGGCTGATAGAATCAGCCAATCGGAATCTAAGGGATGACGTCATTTAAAGGAACCGTCATTCAGTAAGAAGACTCCGGATGAAGAGGATGCTCCGCGTCGGATGTCTTGAAGATGGAGCCGCTCCGCGTCGGATGGATGAAGATAGAAGATGCCGTCTGGATGAAGACTTCTGCCCGTCTGGAGGACCACTTCACCCGGCTTGGATGAAGACTTGTCCCGGCTTCGTTGAGGACTTCGTTGAGGATGGATGTCCGATCTTCAGAACAGTAAGTCGATCTTCAGGGGGTTAGTGTTAGATTTTTTAAGGGTGTATTGGGTGGGTTTTATTTTTAGGATAGGGCTTTGGGCCGCAGAAGAGCTAACTGCCCTTTTAAGGGCAATGTCCATCCGAATGCCCTTTTCAGGGCAATGGGGAGCTTAGGTTTTTTAGTTAGCTTTTTATTTGGGGGGGTTGTTGTGTGGGTGGTGGGTTTTACTGTTGGGGGGGTTTGTATTTTTTTTTACAGGTAAAAGAGTTGATTACTTTGGGGCAATGCCCTGCAAAAGGCCCTTTTAGGGCTATTGATAGCTTAGTTTAGGCTAGGGTTTTTTTTTATTTTGGGGGGGCTTTTTTTTTATTTTGATAGGGATATTAGATTAGGTGTAATTAGTTTAAAGATCTGTAATTTGTTTTTTATTTTCTGTAATTTAGTGTTTGTTTGTTTTTTTACTTTAGCTAATTGTATTTAATTTATTTATATGTATTTAATTTAGTTAATTTATTTAATTGTAGTGTAGTGTTAGGTGTTAGTGTAACTTAGGTTAGGTTTTATTTTACAGGTACGTTTGTCTTTATTTTAGCTAGGTAGTTATTAAATAGTTAATAACTATTTAGTAACTATTATACCTAGTTAAAATAAATACAAACTTGCCTATAAAATAAAAATAAAACCTAAGCTAGATACACTGTAACTATTAGTTATATTGTAGCTAGCTTAGGGTTTATTTTATAGTATTTAGTTTTAAATAGGAATAATTTATTGAATGATAGTAATTTTATTTAGATTTATTTAAATTATATTTAAAGGGACACTGAACCCAAATGTTCTCTTTCGTAATTCAGATAGAGCTTTCTAATTTACTCCTATTATCAAATTTTCTTTATTCTCTTGGTATCTTTATTTGAAATGCAAGAATGTAAGTTTAGATGCCGGCCCATTTTTGGTGAACAACCTAGGTTGTCCTTGCTGAATGATGGATAAATTCATCCACCAATCAAAAACTGCTGTCCAGAGTTTTGAAACAAGAAAAAAGCTTAGATGCCTTCTTTTTCAAATAAAGATAGCAAGAGAACGAAGAAACATTGATAATAGGAGTAAATTAGAAAGTTGCTTAAAATTGCATGCTCTATCTGAATCACAAAAGAAAAAAATTGGGTTCAGTGTCCCTTTAAGTTAGGGGGTGTTAGGGTTAGACTTAGGTTTAGTGGTTAATAAGTTTAGAATAGTGGCGGAGACGTTCGGGATGGCAGATTAGGGGTTAATAAGTGTAGGTAGGTTGCGGCGACATTGGGGGCAGCAGATTAGGGGGTTAATAAAAATAATTTAGGTGTCGGCGATGTTGAGGCAGCAGATTAGGGTATAATGTAGGTGGCGGCGATGTCCGGAGCGGTAGATTGGGGGTTAATAAGTATAATGTACGTGGCGGCGATGTTAGGGGCGGCAGATTAGGGGTTAATAATATTTAACTAGTGTTTGAGAGGTGGGAGTGCGGCGGTTTGTGCGGCGGTTTAGGGGTTAATATGTTTATTATAGTGGTGGCGATGTCCGGAGCGGCAGATTAGGGGTTAAAAATTTAATTTTAGTGTTTGCGATGCGGGAGGGCCTCAGTTTAGGGGTTAATAGGTAGTTTATGGGTGTTAGTGTACTTTTTAGCACTTTAGTTATGAGTTTTATGCTACAGCGTTGTACCATAAAACTCTTAACTATTGACTTTAAAATACGTTATGGATCTTGGAGGTAGAGGGTGTACCGCTCCCTTTATGGCCTCCCAGGACAGACTCGTAATATCAGCGCTATGGAAGTCCCATAGAAAATAGACTTTACAAAGTTTACGTAAGTCATTTTGCGGTAAGGCCAAAGAAGTGTGCGGTGCCCCTAAACCTACAAGACTTGTAATAGCAGCGGTAGTGAAAAAGCAGCGTTAGGACCTGTTTCAGCCTAATTTTTCTGAGCTTTTTTTTTAATTAAGCATTTATATCACTAAATTAGGTGTAGATTCTCCATTCCTGCATCTATACTGAGGGGCGAGCCAGGATCTGGATATCGGTTGAGACCTGAACATTGGTGGAGTAGAATGTAAAGCACTCACAAGGTGAAGATACATCTGGCATGCTGTTGCGCGGTGTCAGTGAGCTGAGTCACTGTGATATCTCAGTATGCTTCTAACAGCCAGGGCCGCCACTAGAAATTTTGGGGCCCCTGACTTAACCATTGATCAGGCCCCCCCCCCCTCCTTTGACGTGCAGTTTTTGAGTATGTGATTAAAATGTATATATAAACTTGGAAAACGTATATATAAACTTGGAAATGTTGTAAAGGTAGTAACATACAAACACACAGACACACTCATACACTGAAACACACACACACTCACACATAAGGATTCACATATAGACACTCTAGCAGACATGCAAAGAAACACACTCAGACACCCAAACAGACACTCAGCACTTGTTTACATTGACCTGACAAGTAATGAAGTAAACTACAGTTTTGTAAAAAAAGGAGATTTAGAAAACAAAATATGGAGTTCTGATTATCTTTTTGTAAAGGAAAATGCCAACTAAATGATGACAACAGCATGCAGTGGCTGAAAGGAAGGGCCCTGAACTGCCTAAACAATAATTTAAAGGTTAAATGGTAGAATGGTGACTTCCGGAAAGGTCTCATTAGTCTCAAAATCTGTAGAAAGATGTGAATAATCAGTAGTAAGGTCAACATTTCCTAAAAAGGAACAGACAATGGACACACATACACACACACACAAACTCAAACTTGCACATACACCCAAGGAAACACTGACAGAGACAGCCTCAGAAAACACACAAAGACATACACACACCCTCACAGAGACACCCACAGAAAACACACACCCTCACAAAGACATCCGCAGAAAACACAGACATACATACACACACACACATACCCTCACAGAGACATCCACAGAAAACACAAACATGCACGCCCACCCTCACAGAGGCATCCAGAGAATATACACAAAGACAAACATACACACACCCTCAGAGAGACACCCATAGGAAAAGCTCAAATACATATGCACACACCCACACAGACATCCACAGAAAATGTACAAATACATACAAACCCACCATCACAAAGAGACCTACAGAAAAAAAATACATACACACTCATAGAGACACAAACCAAAGCACAAAGACATAAACACAGACACCCACAGAAACACTCACAGGAGGAAACATTTATGCACCTTGCATCCCCTAAATCAACAGTGTGTGACATGCATGTTAAAAAAAGTATAACATGTTATGCAGATGTAAAACTCTTAGATAAAATGCCTCCTTGCATCTGGAAAGTCCTTGCATAAAGGGGCAGTAAACTGTAATATATATATATATATATATATATATATATATATATATATATATATATATATATATATATATATTAAAATAAAAAAATGCATATCTGCCAAAAGGGCACCTATCATTTGTGTATTGAGGAGGAAACATTTATGCATGGTTTTAAATATAGAATTTCTACAGCATTGTCAAATAATCAAGTACACGGCTGCTAAAAAAATGTGTTTTTATGGACCCCTGGCCCCACCATACAACTGCTACCACACTGAAGTTACAATCCGAAATTGCACAAAGAAATAAAAAACATTTACTAAGCAAGTCCTACCTCCTCTGCAAATGAAAGTGATCTGCCGTCTGACTCAGGCACACACTGTACAAACAAAGTGCTAAGTCTGTCTCACAATGTACATAGTGGTGTAGTGCACACTCAGAAATCCTCTCAAATGCTAATACTTTACTCCTTCTAATAATATTTCCCATGCTCAATTAGCACTCTGCTGTAGTACCCACTGGTGGCTGCCAAAATTAAAAAAGTTCTTGCCTCATGGGCCCCCCCAGGCCCATTGGGCCCCTGACAGGAGTCACCCCTGTCACCCCCTGATGGCGGCCCTGCTAACAGCACAAAGAGTGCTGCCACATTTGTGAGTACCTGGTCATAGCTTTGGGAGATTGGCTTACATTTACTGTATGGATACGCACAAGGAGGTGCCCTTCTGTTTTTTTTTTTGTTAGGCAAAGTTGTGTAGCAGGGTTAGCCTTGAGACTTCTGAAGGTGCATTTCCAGCTCTAAAAATTAGAAAATCCACAATTTTCAGAGCTAGATTGCATCTTGAGGTGTGCATTGTCCCTTTATAGGACCTTTAAGGGAAGAGATATGGTGGTATTTTCCTGTTGTCTTTCCTCTACTACCCATGTGTATGCAATTATACCATTCATTCACTATATACATGGACAGGATTGTGATTAGTTGCAAGAGTCATTTTGTGCTTGACAATGGAACTAAAGATATACCATAATTATGCTAATTTGTCAAAAACAATGAGGAATTATTAGTTGTACATCTCAGATATAAAGCTGGAATGTCATACAGCTTCCATTTTGTATTTATTGTCCCTTTAATAAAAAAAAATTCTACTTTGATATTCTTGATAGATTGCCAATATTAAAGGGACATCAAACTGAAAATGTTTATTTTATGTTTCAAATAGAGCATGATGTTTAAAACAACTTTAAATTTACTTATATTATCGTATTTGCTTTGTTTTTTTGTATCCTTTGTTGAAGAGCATACCTCAGAAGGCTTAGGGGCAGCAATGCACTTCTGGGAGCTAGTTGCCTATTGGTGGCTGCACATATATGCCTCCTGTCATTGGCTTACCCAATGATCAGCTAGCTCCCAGTAGTGCATTGCAGGCCCTTCAAATAAAGACACCAAGAGAATGAAGCAAATTTGTTAATAGAAGTTGATTGGAAAGTCTTTTTTAATGTACATGAAAAAAACATCTTGAGTTTATGTCCCTTTAATATGTGTATCACAGAGCAACTATACAAATTGTTTTTGTACAGCTTAAAAAAGAACAAGTTCACGCAGTGTTGGATTTCAGCCTACTACTTATAATAGAGTAACTGAGCGTCAAGATGACAAGAATCACTCACGCTCTTGGGGCCGTTAGACCCAAATGTATTAACCAAGCTCACACGCTGAATCTTACAATAATTCTGATCAGAGCTAGGTCAGGCAGGGGTGATAATGTGTTTTTTTTTTTAGCCCGGCCAATGGGAAGTCAGGATTGGGTACAAAATTGCACACATGACTCTTAGTTCACTCTCAGGTTTGACATTGATAGGCTGCTTAAAGGGACAGTCAACACCAGATTTTTTGTTGTTTAAAAAGAAAGATAATCCCTTTATTACCCATTCCTCAGTTTTGCATAACCAACACTGTTATAGAAATACACGTTTTTACCTCTGTGATTACCTTGTATCTAAGCCTCTGCAAACTGCCCCCTTGTTTCAGATGTTTTGAGAGACTTGCATTTTAGCCAATCAGTGCTCACTCCAGGGTAACTTCACGTGCATGAGCTCAATGTTATCTATATGAAACACATGGGCTAATGCCCTCTAGTGGTCAAAATGCATTCAGATTAGCGTCAGTCTTCAAGGTCTAAGAAATTAGCATATGAACCTCCTAGGTTTAGTTTTCAACTAAGAATACCAAGAGAACAAAGCAAAATTGGTGTTAAAAGTAAATTGGAAAGTTGTTTAAAATTACATTCCCTATTTACATCAAAGTTTTTTTTTGCACTTGACTGTCCCTTTAAGTAATCAATCATTTTTGTATTTCCTGATCTCTTGTGATTGTCTTCTCTCCTGACTGTATTTTTCCTATGAATGAATATGAACAAATGTATGAATGAAATTAGTTTGTTCAAATATTTGTTTATTCATTCATATGGTGATTAGTTTATTAGTTCATAAATGAATAACAAGTTTTTTGTTATTTTTGCATTTGTTTCCGAACAAATGCACATCTCTAAATTGCATATTGGTCAACAACTATGAGGATGCAAACATGACATATATGAGGAGACAGTTTCTGAACAATACTTACTGAGTTTGTAGCAAAATTTACTTTCTTTGATCAGTGATTAAAAAAAAGGATTTACATGAGGAAGATCCTTCATCAAACTGCTGTGCTAAAAAGGTAAAAATATTACTTTACATGTGAGTTTTTAGAGAGAAAAAAAAACTCTATTTGTAAAATGTATATATTTTCTTTTATTTCACTCTAATATAATATACCTTATAACAGGGGAAGCAGAAGTATGTTTCTGTGATTAATTTTACTAGAGCTCGTCTGCAAATACGCAGGATACTCTATTACAATATCCTATAGGAAGGACATGTTTATTTGCTAATATTCAGTCAGGTATGATGTCTGCAATGAGCAAAATGAGGTTTCTTGTATTCTGGCTATGTAAGCAACGTTATTTACATGCTTAGACAACTGGCTCTGTCATGAGATGCAGGACATATGCAGGACACAGCAATGATGGTACAACTCTATTTTATTACAGAGCATAGCAATACACATCCAGACAGGTTGATTGTACTAAACTAACTGCGACACAGACACCGGACCTAAGCCCCGCCCACATGCTAGTGACATCACATCCTGCTATCATCACATCTTCCCCTTTTTCAAAGACAAAGCATACATTCGCATATATTAAATAACAAGGTACACCAACAGGGTATACAACAACATTTTGTTTTAGAACATTATAAAAACAGATAGATTAGAAAACATGAACAAATAAATTACATCCTGACTTGGACATCGGGGTAGACTACCCTAGTCCACAGTGACCATGGGATTATTCTGCCCATACTTCCGGTCACTGTTCTAGCTAAAGTCAGTCCCTGTATCGGGCCGGAAGCCTCACCACTCTTCCGCTTGATGTAACTTTGCATGAACTGTCCTCTGATACAGAAGATGGTGAACAAGAGTCTGCTGGAGGCAAAGATATATCCCCGCTATGATCTTGCTGAGGGGAAGGCACCTCTCTTAGAACAGGGGATCCCACCGGCGGTGGTACTGAGGTATCCGGTTCCAGACTCTCAGGTACAGGCTGAAGATGTCTTCGGTTACGGCGTGTAACCGTCCCTCCCTCTGTAAGGACTGTGTAAGACCTTGGTTCTGGAGAGCGGCCCACTACCGTAGCAGGCGTCTTCCATTTCTTCTCATCATCCAGTTTAATTCTGACACTTTGGCCCGCTTTCAGTTCCTGTAAAGGCCTGACAGAATGTCTCCTGTCGTAGAAGAAACGATAACCCTTTTTGGCCTCTTCATCCCTCCTAAGGACTTCGTCCCGAGGAACAGGGCCAGGCGGCTTGAAGACACCCACTGAGGGTAAAGTGGTGCGAATCTGGCGTCCTAGCATCAGCTGTGCCGGGCTAAACCCGGTGGCTTGAATGGGCGTCGCCCTGTATGACAAGAGGGCTAGGTACGGTTCAGATTGCTTTAGAATGAATTTTGTTGTTTGAACTGCCCTTTCAGCCATTCCGTTGGCCTGCGGATAATGTGGACTTGACGTGGAATGTACAAAATCATATTCCCTGCTGAAAGCACTGAACTCCGTAGAAGCGAACTGCATGCCATTATCACTCACCAGCTCCATTGGAATGCCCCAGCGGGCGAACAAGCTCTTCAGGCGAATGATAACGGCCTGACTTGTGATATCATTCAGGGGTGCTATTTCCAAATACCTGGAATAGTAGTCGATAACAACAAGAAACTTTTTCCCGTGCAGTTCGCACAAATCAGCAGCTATTTTCTGCCACGGCCCCGCAGGCAGCGGAGTAGACATTAAGGGCTCCCTTCTCTGAGTAGGCCGGCGTTCCCGGCAAAAGGCACATTTAGACACGTGATTTGCAATGTCGGAGCTGATCCCAGGCCACCACACAGCTGTAGCTGCTCTTTCTCTGCACTTTGTAATGCCTAAGTGGCCATCGTGAATCCTGTTTAACATCTCCTTCCTCATGCTGACAGGAATTACAATACGGTCTTGGAACAGCACCAACCCCTCCAGCTCCGTGAGCTGCGACCTCTCTGGCTGGTAAGCATTTAAAGACATCCAGGCTGCCCGGCTCTCGGGCCAGCCATCTCTTATGTACCTTATAACTTCTTGCAGATCTGTGTCCAAATATGTCTCTTTCTTTATCTCTTCCAGTTTCCTTGAAGAAATGGACTTAGAGGCCAGAATTGAATCAACATACACTTTTACATCCGACTCTGTGGAGGATTCTTCAGCAGCAGCCAGCGGGAGCCTGGACAGTGTATCTGCCACAACCAGCTGCTTCCCCGGCACATGCACTGCCTGAACATTGAACCTGAGTAGTCTCATTAAGAGTCTCTGGCATCTCAAGGGTGTTTTGTCGATGTCATAAGAATTGATAAGAGGGACTAGCGGTTTGTGGTCAGTTTCCAGACTAAATTTCTCCAAACCCACTAGATAACGCTGAAAGCGCTCACAGGCCCAAACTGCAGCCAGGCACTCTTTCTCAATTTGAGCGTATTTTGACTCCGCAGCCGTCAGTGTGCGGGAACAGTAGGCGATGGGCTGTAGTTTGTTGTCATTCAGCTGCAGGAGTGCAGCCCCCAACCCATAACTGCTTGCATCAGCACTAACCACAGTCTTTTTTGAAGGGTCGTAGAACCCCAGCACTGGGGCAGACCCCAGCAGGGACTTAGCATGCAGGAACGCTTTTTCTTGTGAGGGTCCCCAGACCCAGGCAACATCTTTCTTAAGCAACTCTGTGATAGGGTGCAAAACTGTAGATAAATCTGGAAGAAACTTGCCCACGTAATTTACAAGGCCCAATATCTGTCTCAGCTCATGTACATCAGAAGGGCTTTTCATCTGTTCAATAGCCCGAATTTTCTCGGGGTCCGGCTTGATGCCATCCCCGTTGATGATATGCCCAAAGTAGCATAATTCAGTTTTCCTAAAATGACATTTTTCTTTATTCAGCTTCAGCCCAGACTCTTTGATAGCCTGCAGCACACAACTCAAACGCTGATCATGCTCCTCCACTGTAGACCCATACACTAGAATGTCGTCCATGACGACTGCTGTGCCCACGTGGCCACTCAGGAGAGAACTCATTTCCCTCTGAAAGATCTCAGGAGCGGAGGATATCCCAAAGGGAAGTCTGCAGAAACAGAACCGACCTACCGGAGTGATAAAGGTAGTCAGTTTGCGGCACTTTGGATCCAGGGGGATCTGCCAAAAGCCGCTAGAAGCGTCTAATGTGGAAAAGAACTTCGCCCCAGCCAACTTCGGGGCTATATCTTCCAGTGTCGGCAGCACAAATCTCTCCCTCTTCACTGCCTCATTCAACCTTTTCAGGTCCACACAGATGCGCACCTTTCCGTTTTTCTTTGCAACTGGAACAATGCGGGCACACCAATCAGTTGCTTCAACAACCTCTTCAATAACCCCCATAGACTTCATGCGCATGAGCTCTTTCTCCACTTGAGGCATGAGCGGGAACGGAATTCTACGAGGAGTAGAAATACTGTACGGGACTGCGTCACTTTTAAGTGCTATACGGACAGGTTTGCAGCTCAGTAGGCCCAACTCGCCAAACATATCTTCAGAGATCTCATTCACTCTGGCCACGAGGCCCAAGTCACAGGCTGCTTTTCTGCTCAATAAACTGTTAACACACTGACCTCGGATCACATGCACCCACATGGTGAACTTCCTTTGTTTGTACTCACAGCTGGCAAGAAATTTCCCCACACAATCAATGCGGCCACCAGGACTATGAACATTTGTAGTAACCTTCGCCAGCTGGGGCTGTCGAGGCAGTTTCATAAATTCAGCAAAAGACATTACAGTGATATCAGCTCCTGTGTCAATCTTAAAATCAACATTGGCTCCCATTACAGTAAAGGTAACTTTCCAATCTTCCTCTGAGCTTGTCCGTTCCACAACAGACCCCACAAAAGACACTTCCTGACCCTCCTGGTCACTGTCCACCTGCATCTCCTTAATGTATTCAGTTTTACACACCCCTTCAAAATGGCCTATTCTGTTACATTTTCTGCATCTTTTATCTCTGGCCGGGCATATAGCACTCTGATCATGAGCCCGGTAGCACCGTGTGCATCGGCCATGTTGCGCCCATCCACTTCTAGGCCTTTCCAGTACTTTAGATCTACCGCTCACACTGTGCCTTTCACTAGCAGTTTTCCTAGACTGTTGCACTTCATCCACAATACTCTCAGACCTCAGATCAGCACTTTGCTTTTTCACCAGTTCACTCTGGCGGGCCATCCTAATAGCCCCGTCTAACGTTAAATCAGGCTCTAACTGCAGCTTCAGGGAGACTTCAGCATCTGCAATTCCAATAACTATTCTGTCTCTGATTTGCTCTTCTTTAGCAACACCAAACTCACAGAATTCAGCTAATTCATACAGGCTGCGCACAAATGACTCCACAGATTCTCCCACACGCTGATTACGTTTGTGAAAACAAGCTCTCTCATGAATCACATTTCTTTTGGGCACAAAGTGGGCACTGAGTTTATCCATAACTATATCAAAGTTAACTTCGTCCCCTTCTTGGAAAGTAAAAGCATTGAACACTGGCTCCACATCTTTCCCCATAGAATATAAAAGAGAATTAACTTGTACTTCACCACTCTCCTTGTTCAGTTTGGATGCAATCCTGAAGCGCTGAAACCGCTGACGCCATGTGGGCCAAGCTGCAGGCTGAGAAAAGTCAAAAGGCTCAGGTGGGGTAAACTTTGACATCGTCATCATCAGAAACAGAAGCGTAGTCCAGAACTTCTGACACCATGTCATGAGATGCAGGACATATGCAGGACACAGCAATGATGGTACAACTCTATTTTATTACAGAGCATAGCAATACACATCCAGACAGGTTGATTGTACTAAACTAACTGCGACACAGACACCGGACCTAAGCCCCGCCCACATGCTAGTGACATCACATCCTGCTATCATCACAGGCTCCTTTCTTCATTTCACTCTTACTTTACTTTTTTGTGATGACAAATCATTAGCAAATACTCTCTGATATGTAGGTCCCTAAGCGTTGCAATAAATAAAAGATTTTTCAGAGAATGAAATCTAGTAATACATTTTACTCTCTGAATTGTCTGATTAATTTAAAGGGATACTAAACCCACATTTTTTCTTTCATGCATCAGACAGACCATGCAATTTTAAGCAACTTTCTAATTTACTTCTATTATCAATTTTTCTTTGTTCTCTTGATATCTTAATTTGCTGATTGGTGGCTAAATGTAGCCATTAATTAGCAAGCGCTCTCAAGGGTACTGAACCAAAAATGGTCAAGCTACTAAGCTTAGATTCCTTTTTTTTCAAATATAGATAGCAAGAGAATGAAGAAAAAATGTTAATAGGAGTAAATTAGAACATTGCTTAAAATTGCATGCTCTATCTGAACCATGAAAGAAAACAAATTGGATTTAGTATCCCTTTAAATAAACTAAACTATTTGTAAACTATTGTATGTATTTAAAGGGACAAAAACTAAATTCTTGCTTTTGTGTAAAAAATGTGCGTGTAAAATTGTACATCCCATGTTTCCATAAAGAGGCCCAAAAACTAATTTTGTAATTTAGGTTTTCAAATAGCTGGTTTAGACAATTTGCAGCATTTAACAATTTACAAAATCTACTTTTTGGCCTCTCTAGGGAGTGTGGGACATGTACATTTTTTTACTAAAAAGCAAGAGGTGTTTAAAGGGACATGAAACCCATAATTATTTCTCTTTCATGATTTTTGAGCATACAATTTTAAACAACTTTTTAATTTAATTCTAATATATTTCCTTCAATCTCTTGGTATCCTTTGATAAAAGGAGCAACAATGCACAACTGGAAGCTAAATGTAGACAACTGGTGAGCCAATGACAAAAGGCATATAAGTTCAGCCACCAATCAGCAGCTAGCTCCCAGTAGTGCATTGCGCTCCTACCTATCACTTTTCAAAATAGGATAACAAGAGAACGAAGCAAATTAGATAATAAAAATAAATTGGAAAGTTGTTTGAAACTGTATGATCTATCTGAATCATTCGTTTATTTTTCATTACTGTCCCTTTAATTTCCCTTTAACCCCTTCACTACCGGAACTTTCATAGAAGAACTTGCCCAAAATACTAGAGAATTTTTAGCATTTTTGCTATCACTCCATTTAAACAGAAATAGAGCCTTTTTTTTTTTTTATTTACCTGTCAAAAATATATATTTTTATAGGGAATTTTGAATCGTAACGCAAAGAAGAATACTATTTTCAGATTCTGACATTAAT
The DNA here is from genome assembly GCF_027579735.1 of Bombina bombina. Classification (NCBI taxonomy): domain Eukaryota; kingdom Metazoa; phylum Chordata; class Amphibia; order Anura; family Bombinatoridae; genus Bombina; species Bombina bombina. The sequence continues at coordinate 394,047,023 of NC_069503.1, forward strand.
ATAACAACACTTGTTTATTTTGGAATTACAATTTTTTTAATTTTAGAAATATACTTCCAGTATGTATGTGTCAAAACTGTCAAAAATGGCTGCTAGTTCCCATTTTGGTAAAAGACGTGTGATGTCACAGCATTCACTTCAGCAGTTTGCCACCTGGGAACCAGCTGCTGTTTGGAAAAACTTTTTTAATATTTATCATGTAACATTTGACATGGCTTAACATGTCGAAAGTGATTATTCTCATTTGCATCTGATAATACTGTACAGGGGAATATTGATTTTAATGTTTTAATTACAGTTTTCATGCCAGCAGGAAAACTCACTGCATACCTCCCAACATTTCAAAATTCAAAAGAGGGACCCCCCGCTGCAAAAAAATTGAAATGTGGTGGGCGGGGCTTAAACAATCATATGACCCCTATATAGGCCATACATTACGCCTACAATAAATAAATAAGACAATTTACAACAAGAATGGGTGTAAAGGCCGCAGCCCGCATTTATTAAATAATTTATTAATTAACAATTTTCCAAAACAACAATTAAAAACATAAACTCCTTTAACTTTTAAAACACAAAAGGTGCCATAGCACCGAGATGTACCTTCCCCCCGGTTTACAACCAGATACATCCCCCAAAACTCTCCCGCCTCTTTAGGGAGGTACCAACTTATTTAACCTCCAGATCTAAAACACCCCGCCACCAGAAGAATACAAAGCCTCCTGCGACAACCTCAAACAAACAGGGAGGGAGGGCGGGAACTTTTTCCTTGCGCTTGTATAAGCTAAAGAGGACGGTTGATACGCGCCCAAATTTGAAATGCTGAAGTCAGGCTCCGCCCACTATGACCGGACGGCTCCATTGCCAGAATAGGGGTCACATTCCCCTCCGTCAATTATAATTCCTCCAGGGAGTCATGACCCCTATATAGGCCATACATTACGCCTACAATAAATAAATAAGACAATTTACAACAAGAATGGGTGTAAAGGCCGCAGCCCGCATTTATTAAATAATTTATTAATTAACAATTTTCCAAAACAACAATTAAAAACATAAACTCCTTTAACTTTTAAAACACAAAAGGTGCCATAGCACCGAGATGTACCTTCCCCCCGGTTTACAACCAGATACATCCCCCAAAACTCTCCCGCCTCTTTAGGGAGGTACCAACTTATTTAACCTCCAGATCTAAAACACCCCGCCAAAGCACGCCAAAGCGTGCCTACCCCACCCGGGCTAAGGCCTTTAACACAGCTTCTTTGATGTTAAAATTAAAAAGATGCAAACCTACTTCATTTAAATGTACACCATCTTTCAAAAAGAAACAACGCCCAGTCTCGCCCTCAAACTCTACATGGCGAATGCCAAACCCCCCAATCCTGCAAACAAAACTACTAACAGATCTATTTACCTTTTTTCTAGAGGCCTCCAGCTTCCTCACATCCCATGCTGCCCTCCAAACAGACCTGGGTTCAATATCAGACCACACTAACACCATGTCAGGGAACAATTCCTGCAACCTAACCAAATCCCACTTAATTTTGTCCAACAAATCCTTCTGAGAAATAAAACCCAAGTCATTTCCTCCTGCATGTATAATTAGAATCGCTGGAGGCCGAAACAACCTAGCATAACCCACCACCTTACCAAGTAATTGATCCCACCTCAACCCTCTGGTACCAAACCACCTCAACCTCACTGTCTCCTCATTAAGCTTCAGCTGAATGCCCTGCTCTGTACATGCTGCTGCCTTCCGGGCCCAATAAATGTAGGAATGCCCAACAATCCAACAATGTACTGGTCCTGTCAAAACAAAAACAAAACCTAAACTCTCATATCAAGCCTAACATAAGATTTAAAACATCCAGACTTCCAGCCACCAATCCTCTTAATCACATTCTCACTCAAACCCAAATTGGCCGCCTCCGTCGCTGCCCCTATCCGAAACGAGTGAGTACCAAATTCCTTTGCCGCATAACCAAGCTTCGACAAAACCTTTCTAAACACCGCCAGGAATTGGAAACGCGAAAGACTGGACCCGTCCTGATGTACAAACAAAGGTAAGAAACCCACTGGACGCACCCCCAAAAAGGCTTTCAATACCGCCACCGGACAACAACTCCCTTTAGTTTCTTTAATCTGGATCCACCTTCCCAACCCCTTTTGATCCGTTTTTGATTTCTTCAACCAAACCCATAACACATTATCTTTGATAGAAACATCACGGGCCCACAGACCCCCAGAATCCTGTCTATTAGCACCAACAATTTCAGATATACGAAAGGCACCAAAAAAGGCCAACACAAAAGCAGCTTGAAATAAAAGAAATTCATATTCAGATGTACAAACAGCATTTAAGGAACCCAATAACTGTTTCAACGTCTCGAAAACCACCGGACGCCTTTTGTCGTTACAAACATGACCTTTACATAAGCCCCTTACTGCTAATCTAATTACAAACAGTTTTGTCAAATCCTGATAACCTAATAACTTAAAAAGAAAACCCATTGCTGCAATGGATTTATGAACTTTTGACTTTGACCAACCCAAATCGCCCCATTTCAAGACCCATGCTAAAAGTCCATGACTCCACTCCTCATTGGCAAAAACCAAACCATTCGCTGACACAAATTTAAACCATTGCTTCCAAACAGTTACATAAACCAACCAAGTACCTTGAGCTAAAGCTCCCTTAGCGACCCGAATTAAATCCAGCATCTCAGATCCCATAGCTCTGTCGGACATCCAACACCCTCCTTCTCTGCATCCGGAGCCACTTTCCAGAACCTTTCCCACTGAAAGCGAGAAAGAGAATCAGCAATGACATTTTGACAACCTGGAACATGTACAGCACGGAATAAAACATTCAATTGCATACAATCCAGAACAAACAACCTCAGAAGACGCACCACTGGTAGCGAGCTAGATGTGAGTCTGTTAATTGCGAACACAACCCCCAAGTTATCCGTGTGGAATATCACCTTTTTGTCCCTAAAAACATCATTCCAAATTTTTAACGCTACTACCAACGGGAATAACTCCAGAAAAACCAAATTCTTATTGAGACCCGCCTGTTTCCATTCCACCGGCCATAACTCCGCAGACCAACGCCCGTGCAAATATGCACCGTAACCCACCGAACCAGAGGCATCAGTATACAAATGAATATCCTCATTCGAAACTGCTACACCTTGAACCATCGCACATCCATTAAAATCTTCTAGAAAAATCAGCCAGATTTTTAAATCCTCTTTTAGTTCCTTACCCAACCGAATCCAATGAGAGGGGTTCTTTACACCTGCCGTTGCTAAAGATAATCTCCTACAGAAAACTCTCCCAACCGGGATAATTCTGCAGGCAAAATTAAGCTTACCAACTAACGACTGAATTTCTTTAAGCCTAAGCTTCTTTCTCTTCAAACAAGCATCAATACAACTCCTCAAGTCCAAAACTTTTTCTAAAGGCAAACGGCATTCCATTTTCCCTGAATCAATTTCAATGCCCAAGAAACTCAAAACTGTTTGAGGACCTTCCGTCTTCTCGTGGGCTACTGGAATGCCGAAATCTGCTGCCACCGCAAAGAAATGTTCCATAAGCTGAGCACAAACCATTTCACCCGCCCTACCAACAAAAAGGAAATCGTCAAGATAATGCACTAAAGATTTCGATCCAGATACCTGTCTAACCACCCATTCCACAAAAGTGCTGAATTTTTCAAAATACGCACATGATATGGAACAACCCATTGGTAGACACAAGTCCACGTAAAAGGACCCTTCAAAATAACAGCCTAACAAGTGATGACAAACCGGATGCACAGGTAAAAGCCGAAAGGCTGCCTCCACGTCCACTTTCCCCAACAAAGCACCCACACCCGCCGCTGTCACCAGCTTAACAGCCTGGTCAAATGAAGCGTACCTCACTGCAGCAACATCAGGATCTATACCGTCATTAACTGACGAGCCTTTTGGAAAAGACAGATGGTGAATTAAACGAAATTGTCCAGCCACTTTTTTGGGAACCACCCCTAACGGAGAAACCCTCAAATTCCTAAATGGTGGGTGACTGAATGGTCCTGCCATCCTACCTAATGCCACTTCCTTATTCAATTTACCTCTCACAACCTCTGGAAATTCCTTAGCAGACTTTAGATTCCCTGAAATTTGACAAACCCCCCCTTCCTCAAACGGGATCCAAAAACCAGAACTAAAACCTGATAACAACAACTCAGCATCACCCGCTTTTCCCTTCACCTTAGCGAATTGTTCTAACCAAGGCACCATCCTTCTTACCTTCACTGGGGTCTTGGCCCTTAGGAGCAACCTCTCCTGCCTTACCACCGCCGCCTTTTTTGAAACATCTGAACCCAGGGTGGGTTCCTTCACAACCGGAACAAGCGTGCTTGTATTTACATCCACTACCGAATTTACACAAGCCTTCATTGTACTGGAAGCACAACCCTTTTCTAATGGCCACTGCCGCGCCTCCCCCTGAAACTCCCCCAGCTGAGCTGACACCCCCTGTACTTACTGCCCCGATACCACGAAAGGACCCACGCATTGGAGTCATCAACTCCAACCAGATCCCCATATCCCTGTCATCCCAACGCATCTCCGGCCTTACTGCCAAACGCTGACGAAATTGTTCGTCATAACGCCACCACGCTAATCCCCCATATGTGCGACATGCCGCCGAGATTTCATCGTAATAGCAAAAAAGGGGGGAACACTGATCTGGGAACTTCTCACCAATCACCGAGGCCAGAATACAAAAGGCCCTTGACCAATTAGAAAGAGTTTTAGGTAACTTACGATAACGTTTTTTGCGTTCATCCTCTTCTTTCTTCTCTTTATCCTTCGTCTCTTCTTTAATCTCCATCATCTGTTCCAAGGGTAACAGTGAAAAGATCTCCAAAAATTCCCGCTTCCAAATTTTTTCTTTTATTTCTTGAGTCAAATGAATCCCGAGTGGTCCAATAGAGCATAAGCATGGTCTTCTCATCGCGCACTCTGGAACTTTCACAATGTCCCCCGCCGAAACGACGTCTTTTTTCTGCCCCTGAGTCCCCCCAACTACCAGACCGCTGTCTCCCGAAACCGTAGCCACACCTGTTGCGGAGACGACGCTACCTGACCCTGTAGCTGCTCCCGACACAGGAGTCCCAACACCCGAAACCCCACTCCAAGCCGACGCTACATTCTCCCTCTGACCTTCTGATTGCCTTTCAATTTTTTCTAATAATTCCTTTAAGCCGCTCACCAGCATCTGTTGCATACTACCACTAACATGCTCACTACCATCCGCTACCACCATTCTTGCAGCACCCTCACCTGTGTTCCTGGGTGCCGTGTTTGGATGTACTGCTCCGGCGTCCCTCGTCTGCTCTGCTACCACTGCAACCTGCTGGGGCCTAGATTCCCTCTCACGGGGTCTATAAGCCCTCCGTCTGGGTGAAGAAGACCTGGACCTTCTCCTCCTTCCACTCCTCACTGCTGCTCTTTCCAACCTTCCCCATGTGGGCGACCTCCTTTCCTGACGATGACGGGATCTCTCTCTAGGCGACCGGGATTTTTCCCGACGCCGTTCCTCACCAGACCTTCTGTGACTATGGCACTCACGGGCATCCACAACCCGCGGCCGTATCTGTGGAGAGGAGACAGTGAAAGGCCTAACATGATAACCTTCCCCACTGATACTACCACTCCCTACCCTAGACCTAACTCTAGAATCTCCAACCTCCTCCTGCCCCATGAAACCAGGCGATAAGGCCCTTATTAACTGTTCTAAAGTGGCCAGGTCCCCTACCTGCCGTTGTCCCACTGGTCCAGCTGAAGTTCCCTCCCCAGGATCCTCCATATCCAAGTCACTGTAGGTATAATCAAAGCACAATGCATCACCCTCCACGTCCTGCCCTGCCGGAGCAACAGAAATATCTGTCCCGCCGCCCACATGGGCCCTTTTTTCTTTCTGCCCTAAACCTGTCGGAGATAAATGTAATACATTAATTCCCTCTCTTTCAGACCCCCCTCCAACTATTCCTAATTGCCTTCCCACTCTCATTCTACCCTTACCTTTACCTTTTGAGGCCACCCCTTTTCCTCTATGGCTTATACTGTCAGACTGACCTACGCATTCTTTCCTTAACTCACAGCCCTCTTCAACCCGATATTTCTTAACCCTACTACCTCTAACTGATTTCCTCACACACTTTGACCCTCTCCTGGGAACTGCACATATAGCCTGACTCTCAATATCACCCCTTATGCCTTCTTCAACAAAACTAGACCCTTCCATTTGAAAATTAGCTGCAACCCTAATTTCTTCTCCCCTCACCCTCAATTCTGTGCCTTCACACTCCCCTTCCAACAGCTCCAGAGATGGAGAGGCAACAGGATTTAACTCCTTTGCCGTAACCAGTTCCCTCAAATCTTGAGATGCCAAAATGCCCCTATCTTCTGGCAGCGCCATGCTCCTACTTGCAACATCTCCCTGACATGCCGGCAATCTTTCCCCAAATTGATCAAGGCCCAGCCCACACAATACACTTTCCTTACCTGCCGTGAGTCCGGTCCTGTTAGCCGCCTCAGCCGTCTGTTCCTTTTCCAATGCCTTCTGCCCTTTAGCCTTACCAACGCTCCTCCGCTCAACCGATAAGGATTTGGACCCACCCCTCCGCCGGGGGGCTCCGACACTGCTGCTCCCGACATCCGGCGATAAACGAACTGGAGGCCTGGACCGCCTCCGCGACCTGCCGTGATTGCTCCCTTCCGATGCGGCTCCCGGGAGATTGGCAGCTGCCAAATAATCCCGGAGCCATGCTGTCCCGCGTGCTGCCGCCACCCTACTGACTTCGTCAAGGACCGACTCCATCCTCAAAGGCCTATCCAACCGCAAGGAGCAAACTTTTTCCTTGCGCTTGTATAAGCTAAAGAGGACGGTTGATACGCGCCCAAATTTGAAATGCTGAAGTCAGGCTCCGCCCACTATGACCGGACGGCTCCATTGCCAGAATAGGGGTCACATTCCCCTCCGTCAATTATAATTCCTCCAGGGAGTCAAGAACAAAGTAATTTAAATAAAATTCTAAATAAAGTCATATATTTTAATACACTTAGGCAGCAAATCAAACGCAAGCTCAAACCACTGGTATGGCTATGTGAGCTATGAATTTAATTATCCTTTGCAAAGACAGTGCTAAATATTTTTATCTTAATTGCACATTTAATAATAAATTCTTTAAAACTGCTCTCTGCATTCCCCAATAATATTCTAGATTCTGGCCTTTAAAGTCAGCAAACATGCACAGTAACACACTACATAGCATACACTTATACATGCAGATACGCACACACTACATAACATACACTTATACATGCAGATACACACACACTACATAGTATACACTTATACATGCAGATACACACACACACATTACATAGTATACACTTACACATGCAGATACACACACACTACATAGCATACACTTACACATGCAGATACACACACACTACATAGCATACACTTACACATGCAGATACACACACACTACATAGCATACACTTACACATGCAGATACACACACACACTACATAGCATACACTTATACATGCAGATACACACACACTACATAGCATACACTTATACATGCAGATACACACACACTACATAGCATACACTTACACATGCAGATACACACACACTACATAGCATACACTTACACATGCAGATACACACACACTAAATAGCATACACTTATACATGCAGATACACACTTATACATGCCGATACACACACAATACATAGCATACACTTACACATGCAGATACACACACACTACATAGCATACACTTATACATGCAGATACACACACACACTACATAGCATACACATATACATGCAGATACACACACACTACATAGCATACACTTACACATGCAGATACACACACACACTACATAGCATACACATATACATGCAGATAAACACACACTACATAGCATATACTTATACATGCAGATACACACACACACTTCATAGCATACACATATACATGCAGATACACACACACACACACACGCTACATAGCATACACTTATACATGCAGATACACACACACTACATAGCATACACTTATACATGCAGATACACACACACTACATAGCATACACTTATACATGCAGATACACACACACTACATAGCATACACTTATACATGCAGATACACACACACTACATAGCATACACTTACACATGCAGATACACACACTAAATAGCATACACTTATACATGCAGATACACACTTATACATGCAGATACACACACACTACATAGCATACACTTACACATGCAGATACACACACACTACATAGCATAAACTTATACATGCAGATACACACACACTACATAGCATACACTTATATATGCAGATACACACACACTACATAGCATACACATATACATGCAGATACACACACACTACATAGCATACACTTACACATGCAGATACACACACACACACTACATAGTATACACTTATATATGCAGATACACACACACTACATAGCATACACATATACATGCAGATACACACACACTACATAGCATACACTTATACATGCAGATACACACACACTACATAGCATACACTTACACATGCAGATACACACACACTACATAGCATACACTTACACATGCAGATATACAGACACTACATAGTATACACTTATGCACGCAGATACACACACACACACACACACTACATAGCATACACTTATACATGCAGATACACACACACTACATAGCATACACTTACACATGCAGATATACAGACACTACATAGTATACACTTATGCACGCAGATACACACACACACACTACATAGCATACACTTATACATGCAGATACACACACACTACATAGCATACACTTACACATGCAGATATACAGACACTACATAGTATACACTTATGCACGCAGATACACACACACACACTACATAGCATACACTTATACATGCAGCATACACTTATACATGCAAATACACAGACACTACATAGCATACACTTATACCGGCAGATATACAGACACTATAGTATACACTTATGCATGCAGATACACGCACATTACATAGCTACACTTATACATGCAGCATACACTTATACATGCAGATACACATACACACACTACATAGCTTACATTTTTACATGCAGACACACACACTATATAGTATAAACTTATACATACAGATACACACACAGTTATGGATACAGACACTGTAGCATGTGGTCTTTTTTCAGAATATGTTTTTTTATATTGTCATTTACCGTACAACATGCCTAAAGTGCTTATTCTGCCTTATTTTATATAACATATTAAGGAATATTGATTTTGATGATTTAATCACAGTTTTCATTTTAGCAATTACTTGAACGAGCTACAGATCTTTTATCTATTTGTAGCTAATAGGACTAACTGAAAATGAGCCTGTGCATTTCTCACTTTATAGTATGTATTATAGAATCTGAGCTCCAGATAAGCACAATTTTACAGCATAGACAATGTATTTTACAGAATAAGCAATTAAATGAAATAGTAAATGTTAATTAAAATGTATCATTATTTAAAGGGCCAGTTTAGTCAAAATTAAACTTTTATGATTCAGATAGGGTATGTAATTTTAAGGAACTTTCCAATTTACTTTTATCATCAAATTGCTTTGTTCTTTTGGTATTCTTAGTTAAAAGCTAAACCTAGGTAGGCTCATATGCTAATTTCTAAACCATTGAAGGCTGCATCTTATCTGAATGTATTTGACAGTTTTTTGCAACTAGAGAGTGTTAATGTGTGTCCTATAGATAACATTGTGCTTATGCCCTTGGAGTTACTTATGAAAAGGCACTGATTGTCTAAAATGCAAGTCTGTCAAAAGAACTGAAATAAAGGGGCAGTCTGCAGAGGCTGAGATACAACGTAATCACAGAGGTAAAAAGAGATAAAAAGTATATTACAGTAACCGTGCTGGTTATGCAAAACTGAGGAATGGGTAATAAATGGATTATCTATCTTTTAAAACAATATATCTTCCGGAGTAGACTGCCCCTTTAATTTATGGGAATTTGAATGTTAAGAGTAATGTCCCTTTAAATATAAGCTTAGTATAAAAGACCTCCTGCTAAAGGCAGATAGAAGAAAATCTGCTACTATGAAAACTTTAATTTATTCTGCCTTGTATCATAAAAAATACACCAATGAATATTAATTTTGAGGTTTTAAAATGTGTTGTATGTTACATGACATCATAAAGACTTTGTATTCTAAAAAAACACATCACAATCAATATTTCTGGGAAATTCTGTTTTGTGTACTATGTCCCTTTATGTACAGAATTTAAGTTACATTTATCGTTGACATGTTTGTTTGTTTTTTACAGCAAAAGCAAGAAAAATAAATAATGATTTTGTAGTAGAATATGTTTTTATTTTAATTCATAATGAATTAAATGATCATGATCTCCGTTTAAATAAATATATAAGCTTAGTATGGAAGATTCCTTGATAAAGGCAAAGGGGCAAAAAAGATGCTAAAATAAAAAACTGATTAAATAATCAAAAATAATATTCCTTAGTACATTATTGCATAAAACCACATGCTACAGTGCATCTTCCTGCTGCTATGGAAACTGTAATTAAAACATCAAAATCAATATTCTTCTGTATAGTGTTGTATGATGCAAATGAGAATAATCACTTCTGCCATGTTGTATGTTAATTGATAAATGTTAAAATGTTTGCTTGAGATGCTGGTGTGCTGGAGTTGTCACTTATTTTCCACCTTTAAAGGGATAGTCTACGTGAAAATTTTTATTTTTAAAAAGATAGATAAAGCCCTGTATTACCCATTCCATGGGTTTTGCATACCCAACACTGTTATATTAATATAGTTTTTACCTCTATTATTACCTGTATCTAAGAGCTTTTTACATTCTTGCATTTTTTGGGCCAATCCGTGCTGGTTCTTGTATAACAATTATGCATTTCCACTGGAGTGAGCACCATGTTATCTATATGGTACATATGAAATAGCACTGTCTAATAAAAAGCACGGATAAGGGGCGCTGCAGGGGCTTAGAGAAAAGGCAAAGAGGTTATAAAGTATATTATAATATCACAGTGTTGTTTGGGGAATGGGTAGTAAAAGGTGTTATCTATCTTTTAAACAATTCAAAAAAAAAAAGTCAAGTAGACTGTCCCTTTAATTGAAACAAAAATATAGCTAGTTCCCTGGAGGCAAACTGCTAAAGTAAATGCTGTGGCATCACAAGTCCTTTAGCAAAATGGGAACTAGCATCTATTTTTGTGTTTTGACACATACTGGAAGTGTATTTAAAAAACAAAAGTAGTTGCAAAAGAAAAAATTGTATTGTATTTCCAAAAAAAATGGATTTGCAAAATTAGATTTCTATGTCATAATTTATATATAATTACAAAGACATTTGATAAATCGGCCCCATGGAATAAACTTCCAATAGAGGTGGTTATGACAAACACAGTGGGAGAATTGAAGAATCCCTACAAACTAATTAAACTTACACTTTTAGGGCAGGATTGTTGGGCCTACGGTTATTATCTGCAGTCAAAATCTATCGGCGAGATTACGAGTTTTGCGTTATGAGGGGTGCTTTGCTAACTTGCACTTTTTTTCTCACCGCTCACTTATATACAGCACTGGTATTACAGGTTTTTATAAACCCAGCATTAAAAGGCAAGTAGTGAGCGTAGAGCAAAATTGTGCTCCATACCACACTCCAATACCAGCGCTGCTTAAGTTAGCGGTGAGCTGGTTGTACGTGCTCGTGCACGATTTCCCCATAGACATCAATGGGGAGAGCCGGCTGAGAAAAAGTCTAACACCTGCAAAAAAGCAGCGTAAAGCTCAGTAACGCAGCCCCATTGATTCCTATGGGGAAACAAATTTTAATTTTACACCTAACACCCTAACATGAACCCCTAATCTGCCGCCCCCGACATCGCCGCCACCTACATTATACTTACTAACCCCTAATCTGCCGCTCCGGACATCGCCGCAACCTACATTATACTTATTAACCGCTAATCTGCCGCCCCCAACATCGCCGACACCTACATTATACTTATTAACCCCTAATCTGCTGCTCCGGATATTGCCGCCACTATAATAAACATATTAACACCTAAACCGCCGCACTCCCGCATCGCAAACACTAAATATTATTAACCCCTAATCTGCTGTCCCTAACATCGCCGCCACCTACCTACCTACATTTATTAACCCCTAATCTGCCGCTCCAGACATCGCCGCCACCTACATTATATTTAGTAACCCCGAATCTGCTGCCCCCAATGTCGCTGCAACCTACCTACATTTATTAGCCCCTAATCTCCCGTCCCCAACGTCGCTGCCACTATTCTAAATTTATTAACCCCTAAACCTAAGTCTAACCCTAACCCTAACACCCCCTAACAAATATAATTTAAATAAATCTAAAGAAAATTCCTATCATTACCTAAATTATTCCTATTTAAAACTAAATACTTACCTATAAAATAAACCCTAAGCTAACAACAATATAACTAATAGTTACATTGTATCTAGCTGAGGGTTTATTTTTATTTTACAGGCAAGTTTGTATTTATTTTAACTAGGTAGATAAGTTAGTAAATAGTTATTAACTATTTACTAACTACCTAGCTAAAATAAATACAAATTTACCTGTAAAATAAACCTAAGTTACACTAACACCTAACACTACACTACAATTAAATAAATTACCTAAATTAAATACAATTAAATATATTAAATACAATTAGCTAAATTACAAAAAAAACACTAAATCACAGAAAATAAAAAACAATTTACAAGATATTTAAACTAATTACACCTAATCTAATAGCCCTATCAAAATAAAAAAGCCCCCCAAAATAAAAAAAATCCCTAGCCTAGACTAAACTATCAATAGCCTTTAAAAGGGCCTTTTGCGGGGCATTTCCAAAAGAAATAAGCTCTTTTACCTGAAAAAAAATACAAAAAAACCCCAACAGTAAAACTCATCACCCACACAACCAAACTCCCCAAATAAAACCCTAACTAAAAAAAACCTAAGCTCCCCATTGCCCTGAAAAGGGCATTTGGATGGGTATTGCCCTTAAAAGGGCATTTAGCGATATTGCTGCCCAAAGCCCTAACCTAAAAATAAAACATACCCAATAAACCCTTAAAAAATCCTAACACTATTCCCCTGAAGATCCACTTACAGTTTTGAAGATCCGACATCCATCCTCAATGAAGCCGCGAGAAGTCCTCATCGAAGCAGCAAGAAGTCCTCAACAAAGCCGGGAGAAGTGTTCATCCAAGCCGGGAGAGGTGGTCCTCCACTCAGCCAATCGGAATCTAAGGGACGCCATCTTGGATGACCTCATTTAACCCGTTAAGGACACAGCTTTCAGTTTGCTCAATTGTTTTATGACGGAAAAATTCCGTCATATGTCCTTAAGAGGTTAAAGGAACCTTCATTCGTCGATAGTCGTCGGAAAGAAGAGGATGCTCCGCGTCGGATGTCTTGAAGATGGAGCCGCTCTGCGCTGGATGGATGAAGATAGAAGATGCCCCAAACCTGCAAGACTCGTAATACCAGCGGTAGTGAAAAAGCAGCATTATAACCTGATAATGTTGCTTTTTCAGTATAATGCAAAACTCGTAATCTAGCCGTTAGTTTGTTTCTAGCAATAGTTAATTCACATGCATATCTTAAAGGGCCACTGTAAGTAAATATTTTCTATGCCTGTTACTAACTAACTACCCCAAATACGCTTTTTATCAATAGCATTTCATTAACATATCTCTACCGTATATCAGAAATCTTGTCTGCAAATATAATTGTTTTCCAAACCCATATAATTGTTTTCCAAACCCACTCCGTGGGTATCCTTTGCTCTGTACCAATCTGTTTACAATACCTAGGTTTCAAAATGGCGCTTTAAACACAGAGTTATTGGTTTAAGTATTTTGAACATGCAGTGCTGAAAATAGTGGGCAGGATAAAGTGACATCATCGGCGAATAAAAGATATAACTTTTAGAACGTTATGAAACTTTGTTTTGGAGAAAATATAGGTCAGTAGGTTTTAATTAATGTTTATTAACTTTAATATGTTAGTTGTTAAGCTTAAAAATTATAACAGAAAGTAATCCTTTAATAGGCCATTATAGTAAGAAATGTAATTGTGCTAATCCATTAGAGTATATCATCTTAAGGCTATCGACCCTGCACTACTGTGTTTAGCCTCAGCAAAGATTTCTATTTCAATTTTACCTAAATTGTCTCCAAGAATGTGCTAAGAAAATACTGCTTTTTTTTATTTGAATCATTTACCTCTTAAAAGTCAATTCTCTAATATTGTCACAGCTTACTTCACTGTGTGCATGTTACCTGAGCACATTGCCAGTTCCAATATTAAATAGTAAATAAACTAGGAAGCATGTTCAGAATAAAATATGATCTTGATGCAATATTTTTTTTGGATATTATTCAAATGTTAAGAAATAAGATAACATTATAAGAAAGGGTTAATTACATACATGTCATCAATTGCGCTGGAGTGTCTTACAAACGGCAAACACACAAGGAGCCACAGCGTTCTCATTGCACATTATGTTATACTGTTACTTTAAAAGGACAGTAGACGTAAAAATGAATGTTACATAATTCTGCAACTTAGCGACACCTGCATCAATAAAGCATTTTGTAAGATTTAAAGGGACAGTAAAGTCATAAATAGACATTCATGATTTAAACAGAGCATACAATTGTAAACAACGTTCTAATTTACTTCTATTATTTAATTTGCCTCCTTCTCTTGTTATCTCTTGTTATCCTTGCTAAAAGGTTTATCGAGGTAAGCTCAGGAGCAGCAAAGAACCTAGGTTCTAGCTGCTGATTGGTGGCTGCATATATATATATATATATATATATATATATATATATATATATATATATATATATATGTATATATATATACAGATTGTCATTGGTTCATCCATTTATTAAGTTAGAAACCAGTAGTGCACTACTGGAGAATTTAATAAATCTGATAATAGAACTAAACTGGAAAGTTATTTAAAATTGTATGTTCTACCTAAATCATGAACAAAATTGTTGGATTTTATGTCCCTTGAAGCCTGCAAAGCTTTACTTACCTTGGTTTCTTCATCAGTCTCCTGTCTGTTTTGAAAAGCACGTGACAGGCGCACTGTCCTATCATAGAGCACCCGATAGTGCTATTTAACTACATTTAGCGCACAGAATTAGTAACATTACACTGCAGAATTATGTAACAATCATTGTTATGTTTACTCTCTCTTTAAGAAGCCCTTTATTTTTTTGTGTCAGTGTTTGCAGCTTCTGTTGAGCTTAAAGGGACTTTAAATATCTCCTGCTTTTGTATATAATTGTGCTTTGTTTTATGGTCTCTAGAGAGGCAAAAAAAAAATCCCAAGCAAAATCTATAACTACTAGCTGTTTGATTTATAGCATTTGTGTTAAATGTCCCTTTAACCTTGTAGAGTGAAGGAATATATGAGGGGACTGTGACAAGTGACTTAGCTGGGACTGTTATACTTACAAGCTGTGACTTGTGTCTTATGTTTGTAATAGAATATCATTTTTGTTATTAATAAAAAGTTATAATGTAATGAGTACGATATAAATGACTCTTCATCATAGGACCCTTTGCTTTTAATGTGTTAATGTCACAGTATTCCTGAATAGTGACTCTGGCTTATGCAATGATATGTCATTATATTGTTATTACATAATAAAGGCATGTTAAGAGTGCTTTAATAACCCATCTGTTTACATTGCATTTTTATAACAATACCATTAGGAATAAGTACTGGAACTTTACCTCCTAATTAATTTGCCCTTGAGCACATATGATAGGATGTGTTGTTGAGGTTATGGATAAAAACTGCTCAGTTAAAGGGACAGTATACACTCATTTTCATATAACTGCATGTAATAGACACTATTATAACGAATAAGATGCACAGATACTGATATAAAAATCCAGTATAAACTGTTTAAAAACTTACTTAGAAGTTCTCAGTTTAGCTCTGTTTAAAAGGTAGCTGGAAAGCCCACTGCAAGTGGCAAATAAGACACTCCCCCCTCCCCCTTCTTTTGCATATGAAAAGACCCTTTACACAAACAGGAGCAAGCTGGAGTAGGTAGATGACGGTATTCAAATAAAATGTTGGGGCTTGGTTAGGAGTCTGAAAATCAGAGCAATGTTATTTAAAAATAAGCAAATCTATACATTTTTAAAAAAACCAAAACTTTACGGGCTATATAAATAGATCATCTACAAAACCTTTATGCAAAGAAAAAAAAGTAAACCATTGTTCCTATTAGGTAAACTGGTTTTATTTGCATCATATACTACTATGATACCACCCCACTAAAAAACACCATAACTATCCCACATAGTTGCTTGTCTGGCTGAAACAAAGGGTTGCAACTCATTGCAATCTATTGCAGTTGCCAAGGGCCTAATATGTTAAAGGGATACTAAACCCAATTTTTTTCTTTCATGATTCAGCCACCAATCATCAAGCGCTACCCAGGTGCTGAACCAAAAATGAGCCGGCTCCTCTGTGTTCAATTCCTGCTTTTCAAAAAAAGATATCAAAGAACGAACAAAATTTGATCATAGGAGTAAATTAGAAAGTTGCTTAAAATTGCATGCTCTATTTGAATCATTAAAGAAAAAATATGGGTTTAGTGTCCCTTTAATGCAGAATGTAAAACCCTGACTATACACTTCAGTGCATAGTATGCTTTGGTGCTAGAAGCAAAATATATCTATGGAATTAATTGGAATTTTGTGAGTTACATGTCCCCGTTAAAGAGATTGACCAGCCATTAATGCTTTTGTGGTAGCAATTTTAAACATGTCTTTAACACTAATCTTTTCAAGTGGAGCTGCAAACAATTTTTTTTTTTAAATAATCTTTTTTTCAAGTTCTAGTAATGTAAGAAAAATCAATATGTAATGATATTCTTTTGTGTGTATCTTAATACACTGCTTATTTTTAGGGGATTATGCCTTCCGTTAATTACCTGATCTGGGAATTCTTTAAACTAATCTGTGGCTCTCCACCTCTGAGAAACTGAGATTTTGTTGTATTTTTATCAGGTGCAATGCTTTTTTCATTTGAAGACAGAAAGTTGTTGCTGCATTAAATGATTTAAGGTAATTAGAGTAGAGCAGGGCATATTTGCTCTGCAAAGGGATTTGCACAACCTGGAAGAATGGTTGCAAAATTGACAAATGGGACTTAACACATGTAAATGAGTGTATCTGGTAAGAAAAATATGCAAGATACCTATTAATTAAATAGGACCAAACTTGGGAAATAAGAGATAGAAAAAAGGATTTAGGGTTCTTATTGCCAAAAAAAAAAATAGTACACAATGCTTGACAGCAGCTATAAATGGGTAAAAAAAAATGTATTAACATAAAAGGGAAACAAACATAATGGAAGGAAGTATAATTCTGAAATTTATAAATCTGCAGCCTCACCTTGAATATGTAGCTTTTGGCCCTACTTCTCAAAAATTACATTGCAGAATTGGGAAAGGCTCAAATGAAGGCATAAAATGAGACTTTAGCCTGACTGGTTGTATTTAAATAAATTTAAGGGCTGTATAAAGAGTTGGGAGTTACTGATTTTACCAAGGAAATTGAATGTGACAAGTAGTAAACCCTTAAGGCTAGAGGAAAGGATATTTCTCCTTCAGCAAATAAAAGGCTTCCACAGAAAAAGCAATAAAGCTGTGGAACTTTCTGTCTGTGGTGTTATCATCTGTAGATTTAGTGGTCAGCTTTTATATTTTTGGTTAAAATTGTATCTGTGGTTATAATAGCAAGTACATACATACAATAATATTCTACTACAGTCAATTCACTTGTCAGAGATTTTTTTAAATGTTTAAAGGGGCAGTATACACTAATATTCATATAACTGCATGTAATAGACACCACTATAAAGAATAAGATGCACAGATACTGATATAAAAATCCAGTATAAAACTGTTTAATAACTTAGAAGCTCTCAGTTTAACTCTGTTGAAAAGGTAGCTGGAAAGCTCACTGCAAGTGGCAAATAAGACACTCCCCCTCCCCCTTCTTTTGCATATGAAAAGACCCTTTACACAAACAGGAGCAAGCTGGAGTAGGCATCTAACGGTATTCTCATAAAACTTTGGGGCTTGGTTGGGAGTCTGAAAATCAGAGCAATGTTATTTAAAAAAAAGAAAACTATACATTTAAAAAACCCAAAACTTTATGGGCTATATAAATAGATCATCTACAAAACATTTATGCAAAAAAAAAAAAAAATGAGTGTATAATGTCCCTTTAAGAGACTGAAGTAAACAGGAAGAAATAGGCATATGTTTAAATACAAATATTATGCCTAATGCAAAATCAAAATGCGTTGTTTTCAGTGGATTGTACCTCAAATTCACTTTTATTTTCGTATGCATAGGTTTTACTTTCAATGCATTGTACCTCAAATTCGCTTTTATTTTCGTATGCATAGGTTTTACTTTCAGTGCATTGTACCTCAAATTCGCTTTTATTTTCGTATGCATAGGTTTTACTTTCAGAGCATTTAGTGTTCTGAGTATTTTGATAAAAGCTTTGCATCTTTTAAGTTGTGAGAAAAACAGATCTGTAGGGTGGAAATCTTTAGATAATAATGCTAGGATTTGAGAGACAAGTTCACACAGGCTCATGAGGCGCGATCCGATATACGGCACAGGTTTCGTCGCAAGCATGGAAACCTGCGCCGCCCATAGTTTCAGCTCGCAACTCGAGCTATCTTATATACGGCACCGTCAGATGCTAAAGTGCCGTAAGTCTGACAAACTAGCAATGTCCAGAAATCTGCGTAAGTACAAATTTCTGGAGTCGCCAGTGACTTACGGCACTTTAGAAACTGCCGCCGCATAAAAAAACTGACTAAGTTAAGAAACTAAACAAAAAAGATACTATATAAGCACTCAAAAAAGACCCCTGAATTGTCGGAGTATGATAAGAAACAAACACATTAAAATATAAATCTTTATTAGAATTGATTAAAAACTGGGTGCATTAAAACTAAAATGCTGGCAAATTATTCCAGTTAGAAAAACTGAATATGCTTAACTGAAGTCCTTGAATGTAAAAATGAGATTGGCAGGATTAATGAACTGCTAGGCCTATACTGTTAGATTGATTCGGTAAGAATAATAGTGTCGTAGTACTAACAGATATAGATGGTATGTGCTAATAAGAATCAGCTCTTTAAATAGTTACTGGTATTAAACACATAGGTAAAGTGACTTGTTAGTTAGCTCATTAATGCTGTCTAGTGGTGGTTAATTCCATAATCATGTATATAGATAGATTATAGTGAATATAATTGGCCAAAATTGTTTAGAGTATAGTTAATGTGGTCATATACTCCAACAGTATTAAGTGGTAACTTCACTCATGGAATAACCTAAAACACAGACCCATACGAGTGTATGGATAAGACAGTATAAGTAGAGCAATTATATAGGTGAATAGTCTCTTATCAGTTGTTTGTATTTGGAAAACTGTTTATATATAGTTGGATACCAACTGGTATATGTTATAGATGGTGTATGCTAATACAGTTCAACTCTTAGAATAGTTACTGATATTAAATACATAGGTAAAGTAACTGGTTAGTTGCCACATTCGTGCTGTCTAGTAATGGTTAATTCCATAATCCCATGTATATAGATACATTATAGTGAATATAATAGGCCAAAATTATTTAAATTATAGTTAATATGGTCATATATTCTAGCAATAATTAGTGATAACTTCACTTTAAGAATAGCCTATAACATAAACCTATACAGGTATATGGTTAAGACAGTATAAATAGAGCAGCTATATTGGTAAATAGTCTCTTATCAGTTATTAATGCTCAGTAAACTATTTATGTATAGTTGAACACCAACTGTTATATGTAAAGGTTGGCAGATACTGGTATAACTGTAGGAGTTTTTAGTTATTCCATATATTTATATATTTTTTAGAGAACTCATTAGAGAATCTTAGTTCCACCTATTGGTCAGGATAGTTTGATATTTAAACTTAGGAACGAATTGATTATCCCTTATTACAGGATTCGATATTAGTGTATTTGTACACTTTATTTTCTAGTAACCTAATAAAGATATAAAAAAAGGTTGTTAAGTATAATGAGTTAAATCTAAGCCGGAAACCCGTTTTGTTTTTTAAATAACGTATACTTGCTGGCATTTATTCAAAGAACTATTATGAAAGTCCAACAACAAATAACTATTATTTACACTTGTTAAATCGGATACTTAATATTACAGCAGTTTATCTAACTTACGATATTTCTAAGGCTGCAATAGTAACAGCTAGCACACAATAGAAGCCATATTGTGTCTAACTGAGTGATACCGAGCATTCATTACAAAAGCGTTTGGCAGGGATTCAGATGTTATGCATGTTAGGGTAATGCTGACTGCAGACGAACACAATTATATTCTCATGCAGCTATAGGCTGTTAAATTATATTGAGAGCCGACTGGGCACAATATAAGTATTTATATGTGGAATATTAGTATTGGGGCCAGCATTTAAGCCCCGCAATTACTATAATACTAATGTATGCTTGACACATAATTATATTCTCATGCAGCTATAGGCTGTTTAATTATATTGGGAGTTGACTGGGCACAATACCAGTATTTATATCTGGAATATTAGTATTGGGGCCAGTATTTAAGCCCTGCAATTACTACAATACTAATGTATGCTTGACACGCTATTATATTCTCATGCAGCTATAGGCTGTTAAATTGTATTTGGAGCCCACTGGATATAATTCAAGTATTTATATGTGAAATATTAGTATTGGGGACAATATTTAAGTCCTGCAATTACTATAATACAAATGTATGCTTGACATGCTCTAGAATCGATGAGCGTTTTATACCCGGGTCTAAATTTGAGAAACTCCAGTATAATCAAGTTAACACCAAGCACCCACATAACTACCTAATAACGCTATATACTACGCGGCTAAGATATAGAATTTATTTACAAACAGTGGTTTAACTCCATTAACCCTTTATGACAGGGTTAAATATATACATATATTTATGCCAAAAGAGCTGATAACTCGATTGCACAACTGAAATCATAGTCCAGTAACAGTTGATACTTACTCTATGAATTAGATTTAACTCATTATACTTAACCTATTTTTATATCTTTATTAGGTTACTAGAAAATAAAGTGTACAAATACACTAATATCGAATCCTGTAATAAGGGATAATCAATAAGTTCCTAAGTTTAAATATCAAACTATCCTGACCAATAGGTGGAACTAAGATTCTCTAATGAGTTCTCTAAAAAATATATAAATATATGGAATAACTAAAAACTCCTACAGTTATACCAGTATCTGCCAACCTTTACATATAACAGTTGGTGTTCAACTATACATAAATAGTTTACTGAGCATTAATAACTGATAAGAGACTATTTACCAATATAGCTGCTCTATTTATACTGTCTTAACCATATACCTGTATAGGTTTATGTTATAGGCTATTCTTAAAGTGAAGTTATCACTAATTATTGCTAGAATATATGACCATATTAACTATACTTTAAATAATTTTGGCCTATTATATTCACTATAATGTATCTATATACATGGGATTATGGAATTAACCATTACTAGACAGCACGAATGTCTTATCCATACACTCGTATGGGTCTGTGTTTTAGGTTATTCCATGAGTGAAGTTACCACTTAATACTGTTGGAGTATATGACCACACTAACTATACTCTAAACAATTTTGTCCTATTATATTCACTATAATCTATCTATATACATATGATTATGGACTTAACCACTATTAATCCTGCCAATCTAATTTTTACATTCAAGGAATTCAGTTAAGCATATTCAGTTTTTCTAACTGGAATAATTTGCCAGCATTTTAGTTTTAATACACCCAGTTTTTAATCAATTCTAATAAAGATTTATATTTTAATGTGTTTGTTTCTTATCATACTGCGACAATTCAGGGGTCTTTTTTGAGTGCTTATATAGTATCTTTTTTATTTAGTTTCTTAACTAACAAGTTTGTAAAATTGCAGTTGCGATACATAGCACTATACCACACATTACCAAGTGATCTTAGGGCCATTGACCTTATATAGAATGGTAATAGACCCCATAGTATATTCTATACTAGTGGTGCCATCATTTCAACTTCTATTTAAGTTCTAAAATCACCCGTTACTGTCTAACACGCCTCCCAAACATAGCCCGACACGTATACCCCTCTATCCGCAATCCCCCTCTCACTCCTAATAAATATTTTTTTAATATGTCCTAATAAACTCGTTTTTTATCTAACAGCACCTTGGTGTCTTGCTGCAACTTCTTTGGAACTCTTTTTGCTAATAATAAATATATTAACCCCTAAACCACCACTCCCGGACCCCGCTGCCAGCTACATATGTCTTACCCCCTAATCTGACCCCCCTACACCGCCGCCAGCTACATTAAATGTTTTACCCCCTAATGTGAGCCCCCTACCCCGCCGCCACCTACATTAAACTATATTACCCCCTAATATGATCCCCCTACACCGCCGCCACCTATATTAAGGGTTGGTAATAGAGCTGGTTACTTTGGGGCAATGCCCCGCAAAAGGCCCTTTTAAGGGCTATTTGTAATTTAGTTTAGGGTAGGGACACTTTAGTATTTTAGGGGGTAATACATTTATTATAGGTGGCGGCGGTGTAGGGGGATTAGATTAGGGGTTAGTACATTTAATATAGGTGGCGGCGGTGGAGGGGGATTAGATTAGGGGTTAATACATTTAATATAGGTGGCGGCGGTGTAGGGGGCTTAGATTAGGGGTTAATCATTTTAAAATAGGTGGCGGCGGTGTAGGGGGATTAGAGGAGGGTTAGGAGGTATTATAGTTAAAATAGGTGGCGGCGGGGTAGGGGGCTCACATTAGGGGGTAATAATTTTAATATAGATGGCGGCGGTGTAGGGGAATCACATTAGGGGGTTAGACATTTAATGTAGGTGGCGGTGGGGTCCGGGAGCGGCGGTTTAGGGGTTAAACACTTTATTAGGGATTGCGGCGGGGGATCGCGGTTGACAGGTAGATAGACATTGCGCATGCGTTAGGTGCTAGGTTTTATTTTGCAGCCAGTTTAGGGAGCTACAGGGCTCCAATACTCAGCGTAAGGCTTACTACGCCTGCAATTTGTAGCAAGGTGAAAATGGAGTAAGATTTCTCCATTTTCGCCACGTAAGTCCTTATGCTGTATATTGGATACCAAACTGTGCTGGTTTGGTATACCTGTCTATGGGCCAAAAAACTACGGCCGAAGGCAGAAATATACAAGCGTAACTTCTATGTTACGCCGTATATAGGATACCAAACCAGCGCAATATTTGATAAAATATGATGAAAAAAAACAGCCATGCTAAATGAATTCTAAATTTTGTCCTGAGTTTAGAAATACCCAATGTTTATATGTGCTTTGCTTTTTTTGCAAGTTATAGGGCAATAAATACAAGTAGCACTTTGCTATTTTTCAAAATTAGTGATAGTTACATTGAAACACTGATGTCTGAAACAATATATAGTGATCTGCGCCACATAGAAAACGCACAAACTTACTGAAAATGAACGATTACCTAACAAAATCCTAGAGGGAATTTAAAAAGATACCTCACTCACGTATCTTCACTACGCACTTTAGCCCCCCGCTTTTGAGGGTGGCACTCCTTTTATCTATACACCAGAACACTGATATCTGTCAGGAATCCCTGAATATCCCTTGACATGTATATATATTTTTTTTAGTAGACAACCCAAAGTATTGATCAAGGCCCATTTTGGTATATTTCATGCCACCATTTCACCGCCAAAGAATTTTTTTTCTCACAAACTTTAGGTTTCTCACTGAAATTATTTACAAACAACTTATGTAATTATAGAACAAATGGTTGTAAATGCTTCTCTGGGATCCCCTTTGTTAAAACCCCCCCAGACATTTATGGCTGTGGCATTACTTTTTGATAATTAGAAGGCCGCTAAATGCTGCTGCGCAACACACTTGTATTAGGCTTGTAGGGAGCTTGTAGGGTTAATTTTAGCTTTAGTGTAGTGTAGTAGACAACCCAAAGTATTGATCTAGGCCCATTTTGATATATTTCATGCCATCATTTTACCACCAAATTCGATCAAATAAAAAAAATCATTAACTTTTTCACTAACTTTGGGCTTCTCACTGAAATTATTTACAAACAGCTTGTGCAATTATGGCACAAATGGTTGTAAATGCTTCTCTGGGATCCCCTTTGTTCAGAAATAGCAGACATATATGGCTTTGGCATTGCTTTTTGGTAAGTAGAAGGCTGCTAAATGCTGCTGCGCACCACACTTGTATTATGCCCAGCAGTGACGAGGTTAATTAGGTACCTTGTAAGGAGCTTGAAGAGCTCTATAACCCTCCTCCCTCTAACTATTTGCCACCATTTTGGGTACTGGCAGCTGCCTGCAGTACCCACTTTGCAATCAAATGTGGCTTTTTTTAAAAAAATAAACTCCACTATTTCTGTAGTGTAGCTGCCCCCTCCATACCCCTTCCCAGATCCCTTTTTAAAAGTTATTCCCCCCTCCTCTGCCACCCACCACCCTCTCCCACCACTTCCAATTTGGCCACACATGCGCGCGCATCCCCCCCACCTCCCGTGCTCACCCAACATTGTGCACAAATGCTGGCTGGAAGTTTGCCAGCGATGGGCCTCCAACCCGCCTCCCTGCAGCTGCTCCCATCCACCAACGATCGGCACCATCGCTGGCCGATGCAGAGAGGGCCACAGAGTGGCCCTCTCTGCATCGGTGTGCCAAAAAAGGTATTGCAGTGATGCCTAAATATCGAGGCATCACGGCAATACCTTGAAAACGACTGGAAGCGATCAGGATCGCTTCCAGCTGCTTTAAGCCCCTAACGTTGTACAGGGTACGTCGTTGGTCTTTAAAGACCAGTTTGTGTGTGACGTACCCTGTATGACGTGTGTTGTTAAGGGTTTAAAAATCATATCTCATACATTTTATACTCTGCAGCTGGTAAAAAAAATAATTGGCAACACATTAAGGTAAAAACTATTTTATAGTATACTGTCCCTTTAAGTGCAGAAATGTTTAATATAGGTTGGGAAGCAACAGGCAAAGACAGCTATTTCAAATGTGAAAATAAAGGTAAAGTAGCTACATGTAAACAATGTAATACACTCTAGTAAGTAAAATGAATAATTGGGAACACATTAAAGGGGATAAATAATTGGGAACACATTAAAGGGGATAAAATATCAGAGTACAATGTCCCTTTAAATGACACTGTTACTTAAGATACAGAATATATAAAATTATAAAAAAAATAAACATTTCAGATTTTTTTTTATCTGACTACTATTTCTGATTATTTTCCAACTTTTGGATAAACAAAGGAACGATCACAAAGCATAGAACGTTTTAAATAAACATTATTTAGAATGGTATAATTATTTTAGGTAACACTTAAATGTTGTAAAAACTCCATTACTGTATTTTAACCCCTTAATGACCACAATGTACCCTGTATGTCACTGGTTGTTAAGGGTTTTTTCAGGACAAAATAGCACAAGTCTAGCAAGAACACGCTATTAATGCACTCCCTCCAGCAGGCTTTGTGGAATAGAGCAGTCTCAACGCTGGTGGGAAGACCGTGCTATAAAACAATCAAGTCCCAAAAAAAGGCCAGTGACATACAGGGTACGTCGCTGGTCCTTAAGGGGTTAAGTGAAATTAGTAGGAACTCTACAAGGGTTTAGACAAATACCTCTTGAGACTGTTTGTTTCATTATATTCTGTAAAACTGTGTTTTGCTTCTAAATGAAACAATATTACTACCATCTTTTGAAAGTTATCTCAGCGCTCACAGAGTAAAAGCATTGTCTTCTGCTCTAATGCACTTAAGCGACTCATTTGGAATTTACTGTAATCTTACAGTAATCAAATAGCTCTATCTGGCTTTAAAATTTGAACTAATCCAACTAATTAAAAATATTCATTTTCAATGTCTTCTGCAGAATATTATCCTATAGAGACTGGTTTTATTCTATTATATTAGCAACCTGGGCCAATCAGATTGAACTATATAATTAAAGAAAACAAGCAACCTTTCCTCCTGGCAATTTGAGACAGATACATGTTGACATCTATACTATAATTGCGTTTGTAATGTCCGTCGGCAGTTGCGCACACATCCTTAATGGAATGTTGGCAGCTGTTTTTTAAACTTTGGTAATTTTGTTTTTTATTTTCTGTAATATTAGATTTTTAATTTTCTGTAAATTTAGCTTAATTTAAAATTAGGTTTATTTTTTAATTTTTGGGGGTTAGACTTTTTTTTTTAGATTAGAGATGGACAGCAAAAGAGCTGAATGCCCTTTTAAGAACAATCCCCATACAAATGCCCTTTTCAGGGCAATGGATAGTTTAGGTTTTTAAGTATTAGGTTTATTTTTTTTGGGGTGGTGTTTGGTGGGTGGTGGGTTTACTGTTAGGGGGGACTTAGAATTTTTTGTAACTTTAAAAGAGCTGTTTAACTTAGGGCAACACCCTACAAAAAGCCTTTTAAGGGCTATTGGTAGTTTAGTGTTTTTATTGGGGGGGGGGGCCTTTTTAATTTTCTTAGACCTAGATTTGGAGTTTGGCGTTAGCCGTGAAAACCAGCGTTAGAGGCTCCTAACGCTGGTTTTAGGCTACCGCCGGTATTTGGAGTCACTCAAAATAGGGTCTAACGCTCACTTTTCAGCCGCGACTTTTCCATACCGCAGATCCCCTTACGTCAATTGCGTATCCTGACCTAGATTTGGAGTTTGGCGTTAGCCGTGAAAACCAGCGTTAGAGGCTCCTAACGCTGGTTTTAGGCTACCGCCGGTATTTGGAGTCACTCAAAATAGGGTCTAACGCTCACTTTTCAGCCGCGACTTTTCCATACCGCAGATCCCCTTACGTCAATTGCGTATCCTATCTTTTCAATGGGATTTTTCTAACTCCGGTATTTAGAGTCGTTTCTGAAGTGAGCGTTAGACATCTAACGACAAAACTCCAGCCGCAGGAAAAAAGTGAGTAGTTAAGAGCTTTCTGGGCTAACGCCGGTTTCTAAAGCTCTTAACTACTGTACTCTAAAGTACACTAACACCCATAAACTACCTATGTACCCCTAAACCGAGGTCCCCCCACATCGTCGACACTCGAATAAATTTTTTTAACCCCTAATCTGCCGACCGCCACCTACGTTATCTTTATGTACCCCTAATCTGCTCCCCCTAACACCGCCGACCCCTATATTATATTTATTAACCCCTAATCTGCCCCCCTCAACGTCGCCTCCATCTGCCTACACTTATTAACCCCTAATCTGCCGACCGCAAAGCGCCGCCACCTACGTTATCCTTATGTGCCCCTAATCTGCTGCCCCTAACACCGCCGACCCCTATATTATATTTATTAACCCCTAATCTGCCCCCCTCAACGTCGCCTCCACCTGCCTACACTTATTAACCCCTAATCTGCCGACCGGACCTTTGCGCTACTATAATAAAGTTATTAACCCCTAATCCGCCTCACTAACCCTATAATAAATAGTATTAACCCCTAATCTGCCCTCCCTAACATCTCCGACACCTAACTTCAATTATTAACCCCTAATCTGCCGACTGGAGCTCACCGCTACTCTAATAAATGTATTAACCCCTAAAGCTAAGTCTAACCCTAACACTAACAACCCCCTAAATTAAATATAATTTACATCTAACGAAATTAATTAACTCTTATTAAATAAATTATTCCTATTTAAAGATAAATACTTACCTGTAAAATAAATCCTAATATAGCTACAATATAAATTATAATTATATTATAGCTATTTTAGGATTTATATTTATTTTACAGGTAACTTTGTATTTATTTTAACCAGGTACAATAGCTATTAAATAGTTAAGAACTATTTAATAGCTAAAATAATTACAAAATGACCTGTAAAATAAATACTAACCTAAGTTACAATTAAGTTCAAAACGTGGAAGTATAGACACTTACCACAAGAAAGAATGCAAGTCTAGCACTCTACGCCCAGACTCTAGGGAGGTACTAGTTATGAGGGACTTAAAATATAACTTTTATTGAATATTATAGATAAAATACAAATGAACAAACAACACAAAGATAAAAGGACTCAAAGTGAAGCAATCACGTAGGAAGTAGTAGACACAAGTACTATGTAAATGCCATCATGTAAGTATCATAGTGTGTCACTACTATGGTAATGGAAATGAATGAAAGCTCCTATGACAGTGTTACTAGCGTATTGCTCTAATGTGATAGAGGCAACTAAATAGGTAACTGCCACAGTAAAAAATTGGCTTCTGTTAAAGCAACGTGAGTGTAGTAACGCTCTGTATTGCATCAATAAGATGATTCTAGTGTGGTACCAAAAAAGATAAAATATAATCGACCACTAGTATTTAAACTATATCGATTCTTGGCTGATACAGTTTTTGTATTAAGACTCATATAATATATGAAGTCACACCAGTTTAATGATATAAGGATTCAATTATAATGTATCCTATTATATCCAGGTAGTTATGTCAGATTGTTCACATATAGAATGACAGGTCAATTGATGTAGTATTGGTGATGAAATAAGGATACAGGTATTCCTTATGTATCCAGTATTATTATCAAATGAAAACGGCGCAGTTTTTATGTCAGTGTGTGTCTATCAAATAATAGAATATATGTGCAAAGATCGTTAAGAAATTTCTTGTGGAATTTATCAACTGGTATTGTGTGTTGTAAACATAGTTACGATTCACTGCCAGTATATTCTGTGTTCACATTAAGGTTATATATAGGGCACTGAGGTCCCTATGTATCACGTAAACTATTATCTATTTGAGCACACAGTAGAGTGTTGGCTTATTATATGCCTCTGTTTGCTACCCTAAATCACTGACAGATTGCGCGGTTAGTCCCCTCTGGTCGTGTGTAAAATACACAAATATGCGATATAATCGTCTGCTTGAATTAGTATTTATTATACACCTAGATTGACTAGATTTTATATAAAATCAGCAGTGTGTTCATTGACTTATACATACATGTTCAAATTGCTAATCCTCTTGACCACAAATTACCAAAGTTACATTTTATTTTTATTGTTGATAAAGCATTTGAATTCAAGTGAGTCTTAGAATGCCCCAGAATTTATTAAACAGTATTTATCCCACTCATGAATAGTATGTAAAGGATTTCTATTGTAACATAATTCTTATATCATGTGAGTAAGAAATAAAAAGGGGGCCGTTTTAGCCTAATTCTTTTCTATGTAAGTTTATGAGCGTGTTAGTAACCGGTTATTTATACCCGGATGAGGGTTTTATATTTCCCGTAAGGATATGATATGGACGTTATTACACTATTATTGTGTTGCCAAGTGTTTGTCAAAATCTCCTATGTGTTAAAGTCACACTTAATAAATGCAGTATTTTTATTATGTACCGGAGTGTTATTACTTATATACACATAGGTTAGTTATTATCATGTCCTTATACTGGTAGGGCATTAACATACTCTTGCGCCCTTAACTCTGTGGTATGTGTTAGAATTAGGATTGGTAAATTATGTAACATAAAGTTACCCCCATCACTGAAGGGTTAATATAAAGCACAATAACCCTGCCGTTAGTACTTTGAGGTCTTCGTTACAACGGCTGCTGTATCACTATCATGTGATAGTATCTAGCAATGTTTGTTGTCATTCAGTAATACCCGGATGTTAACAGCACAAAGGCCGTATATCCTTATTGTTAGTCCGTTATTACTTGTTATAATCTAGCGGTTAGGTGTGAGCCCATCTATATGATATATTGTGGTCACACTGGATTGAACTAGATTTCTAGTCTATATATAAAAATAATAACCAACTTAAAGGACTAGAAGTACATAGCGTTATGCGGTCCCCGTATACATTACTGGATTTACGTAATAATACTATTCTACGGTCAACAAGTTACAATTAAACCTAACACTACACTATCAATAAATTAATTAAATAAACTACCTACAATTACCTACAATTAACCTAACACTACACTATCAATAAATTAATTAAATACAATTCCTACAAATAAATACAATTAAATAAACTAGCTAAAGTACAAAAAATAAAAAAGAACTAAGTTACAAAAAATAAAAAAATATTTACAAACATAAGAAAAATATTACAACAATTTTAAACTAATTACACCTACTCTAAGCCCCCTAATAAAATAACAAAGCCCCCCCAAAATAAAAAAATGCCCTACCCTATTCTAAATTACTAAAGTTCAAAGCTCTTTAACCTTACCAGCCCTGAACAGGGCCCTTTGCGGGGCATGCCCCAAGAAGTTCAGCTCTTTTGCCTGTAAAAAAAAAACATACAATACCCCCCCAACATTACAACCCACCACCCACATACCCCTAATCTAACCCAAACCCCCCTTAAATAAACCTAACACTAAGCCCCTGAAGATCTTCCTACCTTATCTTCACCCTGCCAGGTTCACCGATCCGTCCTGAAGAGCTCCTCCGATGTCCTGATCCAAGCCCAAGCGGGGGGCTGAAGAGGTCCATGATCCGGCTGAAGTCTTCATCCAAGCGGGAGCTGAAGAGGTCCATGATCCGGATGAAGTCTTCATCCAAGCGGGAGCTGAAGAGGTCCATGATCCGGATGAAGTCTTCATCCAAGCGGGAGCTGAAGAGGTCCATGACCCGGATGAAGTCTTCTATCAACTGCATCTTCAATCTTCTTTCTTCCGGATCCATCTTGCAGACCTCCAACGCGGAACATCCTCTTCTCCCGACGCCTACTAGCCGAATGACGGTTCCTTTAAGGGACGTCATCCAAGATGGCGTCCCTCGAATTCCGATTGGCTGATAGGATTCTATCAGCCAATCGGAATTAAGGTAGGAATATTCTGATTGGCTGATGGAATCAGCCAATCAGAATCAAGTTCAATCCGATTGGCTGATCCAATCAGCCAATCAGATTGAGCTCGCATTCTATTGGCTGATCGGAACAGCCAATAGAATGCGAGCTCAATCTGATTGGCTGATTGGATCAGCCAATCGGATTGAACTTGATTCTGATTGGCTGATTCCATCAGCCAATCAGAATATTCCTACCTTAATTCCGATTGGCTGATAGAATCCTATCAGCCAATCGGAATTCGAGGGACGCCATCTTGGATGTCATTCAGCTAGTAGGCGTCGGGAGAAGAGGATGTTCCGCGTCGGAGGTCTGCAAGATGGATCCGGAAGAAAGAAGATTGAAGATGCAGTTGATAGAAGACTTCATCCGGATCATGGACCTCTTCAGCTCCCGCTTGGATGAAGACTTCATCCGGATCATGGACCTCTTCAGCTCCCGCTTGGATGAAGACTTCATCCGGATCATGGACCTCTTCAGCTCCCGCTTGGATGAAGACTTCAGCCGGATCATGGACCTCTTCAGCCCCCCGCTTGGGCTTGGATCAGGACATCGGAGGAGCTCTTCAGGACGGATGGGTGAACCTGGCAGGGTGAAGATAAGGTAGGAAGATCTTCAGGGGCTTAGTGTTAGGTTTATTTAAGGGGGGTTTGGGTTAGATTAGGGGTATGTGGGTGGTGGGTTGTAATGTTGGGGGGTGTATTGTATGTTTTTTTTTACAGGCAAAAGAGCTGAACTTCTTGGGGCATGCCCCGCAAAGGGCCCTGTTCAGGGCTGGTAAGGTTAAAGAGCTTTGAACTTTAGTAATTTAGAATAGGGTAGAGCATTTTTTTATTTTGGGGGGCTTTATTATTTTATTAGGGGGCTTAGAGTAGGTGTAATTAGTTTAAAATTGTTGTAATATTTTTCTTATGTTTGTAAATATTTTTTTATTTTTTGTAACTTAGTTCTTTTTTATTTTTTGTACTTTAGCTAGTTTATTTAATTGTATTTATTTGTAGGAATTGTAAGGTTAAAGAGCTTTGAACTTTAGTAATTTAGAATAGGGTAGGGCATTTTTTTATTTTGGGGGGCTTTATTATTTTATTAGGGGGCTTAGAGTAGGTGTAATTAGTTTAAAATTGTTGTAATATTTTTCTTATGTTTGTAAATATTTTTTTATTTTTTGTAACTTAGTTCTTTTTTATTTTTTGTACTTTAGCTAGTTTATTTAATTGTATTTATTTGTAGGAATTGTATTTAATTAATTTATTGATAGTGTAGTGTTAGGTTAATTGTAGGTAATTGTAGGTAGTTTATGTAATTAATTTATTGATAGTGTAGTGTTAGGTTTAATTGTAACTTAGGTTAGTATTTATTTTACAGGTAATTTTGTAATTATTTTAACTATTTTAGCTATTAAATAGTTCTTAACTATTTAATAGCTATTGTACCTGGTTAAAATAAATACAAAGTTACCTGTAAAATAAATATAAATCCTAAAATAGCTATAATATAATTATAATTTATATTGTAGCTATATTAGGATTTATTTTACAGGTAAGTATTTATCTTTAAATAGGAATAATTTATTTAATAAGAGTTAATTAATTTCGTTAGATGTAAATTATATTTAATTTAGGGGGGTGTTAGTGTTAGGGTTAGACTTAGCTTTAGGGGTTAATACATTTATTAGAGTAGCGGTGAGCTCGAGTCGGCAGATTAGTGGTTAATAATTGAAGTTAGGTGTCAGCGATGTTAGGGAGGGCAGATTAGGGGTTAATACTATTTATTATAGGGTTAGTGAGGTGGATTAGGGGTTAATAACTTTATTATAGTAGCGCTCAGGTCCGCTCGGCAGATTAGGGGTTAATAAGTGTAGTAAGGTGGAGGCGACGTTGTGGGGGGCAGATTAGGAGTTAATAAATATAATATAGGGGTCGGCGATGTTAGGGAAGCAGATTAGGGGTACATAGGGATAATGTAAGTAGCGGCGGTTTACGGAGCGGCAGATTAGGGGTTAATAATAATATGCAGGGGTCAGCGATAGCGGGGGCGGCAGATTAGGGGTTAATAAGTGTAAGGTTAGGGGTGTTTAGACTCAGGGTACATGTTAGAGTGTTAAGTGCAGACGTAGGAAGGGTTACCGCATAGCAAACAATGGGGCTGCGTTAGGAGCTGAACGCTGCTTTTTTGCAGGTGTTTGGTTTTTTTTCAGCTCAAACAGCTCCATTGTTTCCTATGGGGGAATCGTGCACGAGCACGTTTTTGAGGCTGGCCGCTTGCGTAAGCAACTCTGGTATCGAGAGTTGAAGCTGCGTTAAAAATGCTCTACGCTCCTTTATTGGAGCCTAACGCAGCCATTCTGTGGACTCTCAATACCAGAGTTATTTTTATGGTGCGGCCAGAAAAAAGCCGGCGTTAGTTTTTCGGGTCGTTACCGACAAAACTCCAAATCTAGCCGATAGGGATTAAGCTTAATTTTTTCATTTTTGATAATTCTTTTTTTTTTTCTGTAGTTCAATTTTTTTTTTATTAACAACACATAGACTGCCCTCTGGGCAGGCTTACCAACTAGTCTGATAATATTGTATTTGAGACTACTAATACTTAGACTGAAGTTAAAAGGACATAAACGTGAAAATAGAAAATATGTTAAAGGGACATGGAACACACTTTTTTTCTTTTATGATTCCGATAAAGTATGCAATTTTAAACAACTTTCTAATTTAATTCTATTATAAATTTTTCTTTGTTCTCTTGGTAAATTTTGTTGAAAAGCTAGGATGTAAGCACAATAGCATGCACATATCTGGAGCACTATATCGCAGCAGTTTTGCAAGAATGTTATTCATTTGCAAGTGCACTATATGGCAGCACTATTTCCTGCCATGTAGTGCTCCAGACACACTTTAACAAAAAAAATACCATAGGAACAAAGCAAATTTAATCATCGAAGTAAAAAAATTGTATGCTCTGTCTGAATCACTAAATAAATATTTTTGGTTTAATATCCCTTTAAAGAATTTTTTTAAAAAATATTTTTTTATTGAGGTATATATATTGCAATTGTGACTTTTTAAACAGTCATAAGCATTAACACAGGCATATCCTTTGTTAAAAAGCATGGAAAACTCAAGAACAGCAATGCTTTACTTAGGGCTATCTGGTTATTGGTGGCCACAAACACATACCTCTTGTCATTGACTCACCAGATATGTACAGTTTGGTTCCAGTAATGCATTTCTGCTTTGGAGCTGACATTAACTATGTGTTAACCTCTTTACCTGGGGTTAAACACATAGGGGTCAATCACAATCCTTTAGAAAA
>NC_069503.1:394091547-394094047 GCF_027579735.1 Bombina bombina
ATAAAGTGATAGGACCAATTGTTGATCTCCAATTTTTATACCTGCTATAGTATCTCTTAGGGAGATTGCAAGGGGTTCTATGGCAAGGTTAAATAAAAGGGGGGACAGTGGACACCCCTGTCTCGTTCCTTTATGGATATGGAACCTGGGTGTTGGAACCCCATTGACTAGAACATATGAAGTAGGTGTATTATAAATAGATCTTACTAGTGAGAAGAAATTCCCTGTGAACCCAAATTTATCAAGGGCGGTATATAAGTGATCCCATGTGACTGAGTCGAAGGCCTTCTCGGCGTCGGCGGTTAGCAGTGCCAAATCTTGTTTTGCATTTGAAGCATTATCCTGTAGGTTATACCAATAATATTCTAATACAGAAGTAACGCGGCGTATATTTCTGATAGAGGATCTCCCAGGTATGAAGCCTGATTGATCCTCATGTATAACTTGCTCTATGCCAGACTTAAGTCTTTTTGCCATTATAGAGGTAAGTAATTTATAATCTACATTTAGAAGTGATATAGGCCTATAAGAGGAAGGGTCTAGAGGATCTTTACCTTTCTTAATATTAGAGTAACCGCCGACGCCGAGAAATGCTCCGACATAGGCTTCCCAGCTATAAAATATTCATTGAAGAGTCTAACCAGAGTAGGAAGTATATCACATCTAGTAATCTTATAAAATTCTGATGTTAACTGATCAGGGCCGGGAGCTTTATTTGACTTAGCATGGAGTATTGCTTCATCTACTTCTTCCAAAGTAATAGGACCATTTAAAAGTTCTAAGAAATCTGGGGAAATTTTAGGAATTACAATTGAGTTCCAGAAAATGTCTTTATTTTCAAGGTTGATCTCATTCGCCACATATATATTTTTAAAGTATTTGAAGAAACTCTCTCTGATCTCTAGTGGATCTGAACATCTATCTTGACCGACCCGAATAGCTTCAATTATATTATTCTTTTTCCTGGCCTTGTTTAATCTAGCCAGGAATTTGGGTGACCTGCCGAATTGCCCGCTGTACTTGGCGTTAATTTTAATATCTTCCTTTATCATTTTCTCTTTAAAGAAGAGATCATATTCCTGTTTGGCCTTCAGATATTTATCCCAAAGAGATTTAGAGGTATTACTAATATAATTTTTATAGGAATTACTAAGCTGGTTAGCCAGCTGTATTTCACGGGCCTTATATTGCTTCTTTTTTTTAATCATGTAAGCTTTAATTTCACCCTTAAGATAAGCCTTGGCGGCTTCCCAGTAGATCTCTGTTTTATCTAGATATTCTCTGTTAAAAGATTGATACTCCCGCCATTTCTGGCCCAACCAATCAGCAAACTTTTTATCCTGGGATAAATAATTGGGGAAAAAGAAGTTATTTACAGAGTTGGTAAGAGTGTTTTTAATTGCTATGCTCAGAGAAATGACAGCGTGATCTGAAATTATTATATCAGAAATGTGTGTATCAATATCCATCATTAACATGGCACTGGAAATTAAGAAGAAGTCTATTCTGGAGAACGCTCTATAAGACTTAGACTCACAAGAAAATCGTTGAACATCCGGGTGCTTAATACGCCAGATATCGTGAACCTTTAAATTATTGCAAATCTGTCGGAATATTTTGGCCTTAGCAGTGGAAAATTTAGAATTATTTGGAGTGTGTCTATCTTGGGATGGAGATGGGATAAGATTAAAATCTCCAACTAAGATCATGTTTTGTCCAATATATTGGGATAGTACCATAATAAGTTGATTCCAAAATGATACATCTACCTGATTTGGTGCATATATATTACAGAAAATATATTTAGTGTTCCCTATCTCAATCTCAACCAGTAGCCACCTATCCTCTTTATCATAAGTATGTTTCAAGATTCTATATGATAAACCTTTATTGAACAAGATGGCTACCCCTCTCTTCTTCCTATTGCAGGGGGAAGCAATCACCTGGCCAACCCATTTTGATTTAAGTTTATTTGCTTCAGCAGCCTTAAGATGGGTTTCTTGTAAGAAGGCAAGATCCGGTTTATGTTTACCCAGTTGCTTAATAATTAACTTCCTTTTAATAGGGGAGTTTATTCCACCTATGTTCCACGAAACACATTTAGGCATTTATTCTATTCTTCGTATCTAGGACAGGTGTGGGAGTGGAGGCCATGAGGGGGGCAGATAGAAAGGGGAGAGAGAAAAAGGGAGAGAAAGAAAAAGAAAAAAAAAAGGAAGAAAACAGGAAAGTATAAGAAGAAAAAACCAGAGGTAAAGGAGTTTAAAAACAAGACTTTATGTAGCAAATAGCTATATCTCACGATATCTACACGAATATTTAGAGTCTTACTTCGTTCCCTCATCTATACATTGATTTTCAGATCTATACAAAATTGTCTAGCTTGTTGTTCGGTTAGCAAAATATGTGTGGTTTCCTCATCTTCTATTATTATTTTGGCTGGATAGATTAATCTTGCTTTGTGCCCTGCATTGATTAGCCTGGAGCAGAAAGGGGACAT
>NC_069503.1:394106547-394121027 GCF_027579735.1 Bombina bombina
AGGTGGCTCCTTAAGCTGAATTAGCTGCTGCAGTGGGAGAAGAGGCTGTTTGCAGCTGCGGCTGCGGTTCACAGTATTGATGTGGCACAGCGTATTAGTGCAGGTGAGAAAGGTTTAGTAGTAAACGAGAATGGAAGGTAAATTCACACTGACTTCACTTCTGAAAGTTGGCGAAAAGATTCACCTAAAAGTGAATTAAGGTTTTGCAAGTCCAGGTCACTTGAGAAAGAAATAAACTTTAATTGTAATCCAAATAGAAGCTTGCCAATAGGAACACAAGCTGAGCTCAGGTAAAGGTAGATTACACTACAAAATACTAAGCAAGGAGCCACAGGAAATGGTGGAATTTATAACATAGGCAACCAATGAGAAAGTTCCTATGCAAATCCCTGCCCTTAAAGCACAGTAACCCTGACATGTAGCATGTAGCTATAAGATAGTAATCCTTAGTAGCAAGTACCTTATCAGCTAGTAATCCTTAGTAGCAAGTAGCTATCAGCTAGTAATTAGACATATGCAATTTGTTTTGGTCGAATTTAGTTTTTGGACGAATTTTGCCGATTTGGAGATTCAAATTAATCCGAATCGGCACCATAACTAAAATCCCCCAAAATTCAGAAAATAAATCAGATTCCGATTTTCAGATCCATTGT
Organism: Bombina bombina; assembly: GCF_027579735.1. Lineage (NCBI taxonomy): Eukaryota > Metazoa > Chordata > Amphibia > Anura > Bombinatoridae > Bombina > Bombina bombina. The sequence goes on from NC_069503.1 coordinate 394,107,201, forward strand.
TTTATTCATATTCAGAATTTTCTCAATGTTTCTAATCTAAACAGCAGTTCCCCGACATCGCCGACACTAACTAAATCACTAAATAAAGCTATTAAACCCCCTAAATTGTTGTTCCCCCAACATTGCCGACACAAACTATATCTATTAACCCCTAAATCACCGTTCCCCAACATTGCCGACACTAACTAAACCTATTAACCCCTAAACCGCAGTTCCCAAACATCGCCAACACTAACTAAACCTATTAACCCCAAAAACACAGTTCCCCGACATCACCGACACTAACTAACCCTATAAACCCCTAAACGCCAGTTCCACGACACTCGTCAACACTAACTAAACCTATTAACCCCTAAACCACCATACACCCACATCGCCAACACTAACTAAACACACTAAATAAACCTATTAACCCCTAAACTGCCGTACACCCTCATCCTCCAACACTAACTAAGCCTATTAAACCCCTAAACCTAAATAGACCCTAAATTAAAGTTACAATTATTAACTAGCTACCAATTTAAAAATAAATACAAACTACCTGTGAAATAAAAAAATAAACCTAAGCTAGCTACAATATAACGATTTACTAACTACCTAGTTAAAATAAATACAAACTTACCTGTGAAATAAAATACACTAATAAAACCTAGCATTACTTAAAATAAAAACCTAACATTACTAAAAAAATTAAAACTTACAATTACAAAAAATAATAAACACTAAAATTAAAACATCTACAATCACAAAAAAATAACAAACAAAATTATCCAAAACAATAAAATTATTCTATTCTAATTCCCGTTTAAACCCCCCCCCCAAAAAAACAACTTAATCTATAATAAACTACCAAGGTTCCTTAAAAGGGCCTTTTGTAGGGCATAGCCCTAAAGTTAAACAGCTCTTTTGCAAAAAAATAATAAAAAACAAACACCCCCTAACATTACAAACCCCCACCCCCCAAACCCACAAAATAAAAAAAACCTAACTAAAAAAATCTAATCTACCCATTGCCTTGAAAAGGGCATTTGTATAGGCATTAACGCCAAAATTGGTACTCACAGTTGCTGAAGTCTGGCGAAAGCTCTTCATCCCAGCGGCGAAGCATCTTCATCCCAACACGGGACTGGCATCTTCTACTCGTCTTCATTCCTGTGGAGGCGGAGATCCAGGCCGAGATCCAGGCGGAGGTCCATCCAGTCCGACGTGGAGGTCCTCTTCATGTAATCGGCCGCCGCACACTGAGGATTCAGTAAAAGGTACCCCTTTTATATTGGGGTACTGTTGCATTCTTACTGGCTGAAAAATTAAATTCAGCCAATAGGAATGAGAGCTGCTTAAATCCTACTGGCTGATTTGAACTGCCAATAGGATTTGTTTCGGCAATCGCTGGCATATTGGTTGTGTTAAGTTAAATCGTTTCTTCGGATCCTTCCATTTTTTCGGATTCATTCTTTATTCATATGCATTATTCTTTTCTAAACTTCAGAATAGAATACTTGAATATGAATAAAGAATGGATCCGAAAAAATGAACAGATCCGAAAAAAATTAGTTAACATAAACTAATTTGCCGAAACTATTTTTTTTTAAACTTAACTACAACTAATTTGCCGAAAGAAATTATTTATTTAACTAATGAAACGAACAAAACAAAAATTTTAGTGCTGCACATGTCTACTAGTAATCATTAGTAGCCAAGCACCTTTCAGCTAGTAATCATTAGTAGCAAGTATCTATCCGCTAGTAATCATTAGTAGCAAGTAGCTATCAGCTAGTAATCATTAGTAGAAAGTAGCTATCAGATAGTAATCATTAGTAGCAAATACCTATCAGCTAGTAATCCTTAGTAGCAAGCACCTATCAGCTCGTAATCAGTAGCAAGCACCTATCAGCTCATAATCATTAGTAGCAAGCACCTATCAGCTAGTAATCATTAGTAGCAAGCACCTACCAGCTAGTAATTATTAGTAGCAAATATCAGTTAGTAATCCTTAGAGCAAGCACCTACAACTAGCAATCCTTAGTAACAAGTAGCTATCATCCTAGTAATCATTAATAGCAAGCACCTACCAGCTAGTAATTATTAGTAGCAAATATCAGTTAGTAATCCTTAGTAGCAAGCACCTACAACTAGCAATCCTTAGTAACAAGTAGCTATCATCTAGTAATCATTAATAGCAAGCACCTACCAGCTAGTAATTATTAGTAGCAAATATCAGCTAGTAATCCTTAGTAGCAAGCACCTACAACTAGCAATCCTTAGTAACAAGTAGCTATCATCTAGTAATCATTAATAGCAAGCACCTATCAGATGAGCATTACCAGAAAGTAGCTATTAGCCAATAGGCATAACTCAGATGTACACAACTGCACAACTGATATACTATATTGGTTACATTTAAACTTAAAAAGCTATTCTTATTTTTATCAGGTTAAAAAAACACACAAGGTTAAATGCTGTTTTTTCATATGGCTGATAGAAAGTACAAAGTCCCTTTAACCAGATTTCTACTTTTACAGTAATAACAAGTAGTATTTGAAGCATTATTGAGAAGCAATACACAAGAGGACTCTGGATTTGTAACAATGCTTCTGGCTTATTTCTCCCTTGTGATTTCCACTCATAACGTTTTTTTTTGCTGCATGCAAACATTTTTGCAAAGATAATGGTTGTATATATATTTTATACTGTGTTCAGCAGCTTTTGGCGGAAATTCCCTTTTGATTACGATGCTTATTTATACTCTCGCAGCTGCCAAAAAAGCAGATTCATAGAAACTGAATATTCCCCAAATGACTTCATAAGCCTGAATTTCCCCAAATAATGGGCTATTTGATTCTGGTTTGCTAATTTATATGTTAAACAATATACAGGACAGAAGACAGGGCATAGGAATTCAATATGAAGTAGGTTTAATCTATGATGAATTCTTCACATCAAATAAGTAACAGTGTTCTTTTGGCAACCATAACCCAAATATTCAAGTTTGCAATGTATGTGATGTGCCACTATGACACATACTGCAAGATTCCATTTATGTAAGTGTTCTTTTGTTATCCCCAGACGTCCTCTCTTGCAATTACATGCCTCAGCTAGGTTCCTGGCACTTAGTTTTTGCAATGAGCGGTGAGCTCTATATTTACTTTTACAAGCATCTTATTTTTCCATTCCAAATCAACTGTTTTAGTTACAAAAGGAAATCACTTTGCTTCTGACAGATCTTCCCGAAGGTATAACAAAGCTTTTGATAAAACAGCAGTAGCAGATGTTTATGAAGACAATAATATACACACATTACTATAAAAAAAGATGGAAGAACTAATCCCAGTGTGTGCAACAGATTAATGCACAACAATACTCACACAAATGGTATAAAACAATTAACACATGATGTATGATAAAGTAGGTGGTTTTTTTAAAAAAAAGGCAAAATTAAATATTCTTAGTGTTGATAGAGCAATTAAAAAAAACTTTCCAATTAAAATTTTGCATTACATTTGCTCTGTTCTGTTTGTATCTTTTTTGAAAAGTAATCTACATAGCCTCATAGGATCTCATGAGTGTTCACATCTTTAGCACTCTATGGCAGTTGTGTTTTCAACAATTTTTGTAATGTTATACATTGTTACATTCACTACTGCCACAGATCGCTAAAGACACATGAGAGATCCTGAGGTCCTATGAGCCTACCCCAGTTTACCTCTTCAACAAAGGATACCAAAAGAACAAAGCAGATTTGATAACATAAGTGAATATAAATGTTTTATAACATTACATGCTATATCTGAATTATGGAAATTAAATTTTTACTTTACTGTCTCTTTTATTAAAGTCAGTATATCATTTCTCAATTTCTCATATCAACCTTTCACAATCACATGCACACTTATGAAAATAATACCAGTTGAATAGTGAGGACATCATCACAACCTTCATCAACAACATCACTGATGACATCATCATGAACCACAATCACTTTTAAAGAAAGATTAATATAAAATCTCACAAGATGATGACGAAATCCAAGATATAACAGTAAAGCAGTGTGAACTCAGCACACACTATGCTTATGATCGACTGTTGTTTTTTTTTTACCTGGCAGATGATATTAAAAAGAATGTTGTAGAATAATTTCTCACAGAGCTTGGTGAGCTGAAGAAATATTGAGGTAACATATCTTCCTTTTTTATATAGAGATGCTCATGTGATTTCTTGTCAGCTTTTTATATTTATTCTGCAATCACTTTCAAGTGTGCTAGTAGTATATGGGTCACATATTCCTTTATCTTTGTAAACAAATTTGAGACACTGTCTGGTATTGCTCATCAAAACATTGCTAAACAATCAGCACTCCATTTTATTACATATGAAACCTCTATAAGACCATGACCTATGTTCAATAAAACATTTTAATAAAAACTAAATCTCACAACAAATAAATAAATAAATAAAAAACTTGTAGAAACATTGCCACTTAAAAATTGCTGACATTTATAAAGACTTGTGCCCAGCCCTCATCACAGTTGTGAGTTGTCATTTCCCATTATAATCAATAAAGCCACATCTATCTCAATTCGCTACCCAGCACATAGAGCCACTCTGAATAATACAGCATCAAAAAACACCTTCAAAACAGAGAAAAAATTAATTGCCAACAAAAAAAAAGAAAAAGAAAATACAAGACAACCTTGTCAGCATTGAAATGAGACACAACCCGCGAGACAACCTTTGACAAGGACAATAGAGTCTTTATAAATTCTATATGCTGGGCTGAAGTGTGGGCAAAAAACCAAAATGTATGCTTACCTGATAAATTTCTTTCTTTCCGGGCATGGAGAGTCCACAACGTCATTCCAATTATTAGTGGGATATTCAAACTCCTGGCCAACAGGAGGAGGACAAAGAGCATCCCAGCAAAGCTGTTAAAGGGATACTGAACCCAATTTTTCTTTCTTTCGTGATTCAGATTGTGCATGCAATTTTAAGCAACTTTCTAATTACTCCTTTTATGAATTTTTTCTTTGTTCTCCTGCTATCTTTATTTTAAAAATAAGTCCATAACCCTGGACAGCACTTGTTTATTGGTGGATTGATTTATCCAACCAATCAGATAGAACAACCCAGGTTGTTCACCAACAATGGGCCGGGCATCTAAACTTATATTCTTGCTTTTCAAATAAAGATACCAAGAGAATGAAGAACATTTGCTAATTGAGTAAATTAAGAAAGTTGCTTAAAAATTGCATGTTCTGTCTGAATCATGAAAGAAAAAAATCTGGGTTCAGTGTCCCTTTAAGTGTAACTTTCCCTTACCCCATAATCCCAAGTCATTCAAGCCAAAGGAAAATGGAAAAAGAAGAAACACAAAGGTATAGAGGTGCCTGAGGTTTACTCAAAAAAACTGCTGAATAATATTTAAAAGAGGGTGGGGTTGTGGACTCTCCATATGCGGAAATAAATTTAACAGGTAAGCATAACGTTTGTTTCTTTCTTATGGCATGGAGAATCAACAACATCATTCTAATTAACTAGTGGAACCAATGCCTAAGCTAGAGGGACACAGAATAAAAAGGGAGGGAGAAACAAGGCAGGAGGACCTAAACCCAAAGGCACCACCGCTTGAAGAACCTTTCTCCAAAAAGAGGGGCTCAGCCAAGGAAAAAGTATCAAATTTGTAGAATTTGGAAAAAGTATGCAAAGAGGACCATGTTGCCACCTGGCAAATCTGTTCCACAGAGGCTTTATTTTGAAAGCCAAGAAGAGGAGACAGCCCTACTGGAATGAGCCGTATTTCTCTCAGGAGGCTGCTGTCAGCTGTCTCATAAGCAAAACAAATCATACTGCTTAACCAGAGGGAAAAGGGTAGTAGAAGAGGCCTTCTGACCCTTACGCTTTCCAGAGAAAACAACAAACAGGGCAGAAGATTGCCGAAAATCTTTAGTAGCTTGAAGGTAAAATTATAGAGAACAACAAAAAGAAGGAACAACAATTATCTGATTAATGTCTCAATCTGACACCACTTTAGGGAGAAAACCCCAATTTATTAAGAAGAACCGCCTTATCTGCATGAAAAATAAGGTACAGGGAATCACACTGCAGAGCTGAAAGCTCAGAAAACTCTGCAAGTGGGAAGAAATAGCAAGAAGAAACAAAACCTTCCAAGATAACAATTTTATATTAATAACATCAGCTCAAACGGAGCCTGCTCCAAAACTTTAATAACTAGGTTAAGACTCCAAGGAGGAGCAACAGGTTTAACACAGGCCTGATTACTGACCAGAGCCTGAACAAAAGCTTGAACATCTGGTAAATCTGCCAGACATTTGTGCAGAAATCTGACCCTTCCGAGTACTGACTGAAAAACCTATTCTCCAGGCCATCCTGATGAAAAAGATACAATTTGGGGAATCCTCACCCAGCTCCAAGAGAAACCCTTAGCTTCACACCAAAAAAGGTATTTACCGTCATACCTTATGGTAAATTTTGAGAGTAACAGGTTTAACGAGCCTGAAAGCATAGTATCAATGACTGTTAAGAAAAATCATGTCTAGACAGGATTAGGCTTTTCAATCTCCAACCAGTCAGCTTCAAAGAATCTAGATTTGGATGGAGGAATGGACCCTGAATTAGAAGGTCCCTTTCTCAGAGGTAACTTCCAAGGAGGAAGAGATGACATCTTCACTATGTCGGCGAACCAGATCCTGCGAGGCCAAGCAGGAGCTATTAGAATCACAGAAGCTCTCTCATGTTTGATACAAGCAATGAGTCATGAAAGGAGAGCAAGCAGAGGAACAGGTATGCTAGACCAAAAATACAGGGAACCGCCAGAGCATCTATCAGAGCAGTCTGAGGGATCTCTTGATCTTGATCTGTACTTTGGAAGTTTGGCGTTTTGATGAGACATCATCAGATCCAACTCCGGAACCCTCACCTGAGGGTTATCCTTGAGAACACTTCCAAATGGAGAGCCCACTCCCCGGGATGAAAAGTCTTTCTGCTCAGAAAATCCACATCCCAATTATCCACCCCTGGAATGTGGATGACAGATAGGAGACAATCATGAGCTTCCGCCCACTGCAGAATGCGAGTCACCTCCTTCATGGCCAAGGAACTCCGAGTTCCCACCTGGTGGTTGATGTAAGCCACTGAGGTAATGTTGTCCAACTGAAATCTGATAACCCTGACTAAAGATAATTGAGGCCAAGATGTCAAGGCATTGAAGATTGCTCTAAACTCTAAGATGTTTATGGGAAGAGAAGACCTTCCCGAGACCACAGGCCCCTGAGCTTTTAGAGAACCCCAAACAGCTCCCCAGCCTAACAGGCTGGCATCCGTAGTCACAATCACCCAGGAAAGGGTCTCAGGAAGCAAGTGCCCCGAGACAGATGTTCCAGTGAAATCCACCACGAGAGAGAGTCTCTTGTTAGGGGATCCAGATTTATCCTCTGCGATAAATCTGAATGGTCTCCGTTCCATTGACTGAGCATGCATGAGACGTCTTTTCCTCTCTCCCATGAGGACTACTGTACCATTACACAACAGACATGTAAATATTTCAAAATTACATCCATTTACACAAACTATTTTGCATGTGTTCTCCCTAAGTGTTATTGGTTGTAATTGCTGTTTTCAACATTACTTGTGGAAACATTTGTGACTTTGTAACTGGAACACAGGAGGTTGAGGGGGGCCCTTTACATTTTGTAGAGTGGCCATGGGTGGATATTGGACAGGATCGTGGGCGTCTCGGTTGATGGACATGTCTGGGTGGTTTATGAGCATGCCCAGTTGCTATGTGGTTGGGACTAAGGGAAACCCTGCAAATTGGGAGATATGCTCTCTTAGAGGGACAGAACTCAGAATTAGGAAACTGTCACACTCAAATCAGGATAATTTGGAGGTTTTTGTCTTGGGCACCTCAAACATTTATAGATGTTAAAGGCAGAAACACTCACTAATGAAATGCTGAAAAAAATATACGGTAGTGAGGCTCAATGAATTTTGAACATAATCTCACCTTCACAATGAGCTAGCATGAATCTAGGCCCATGATTCGGAGCCCTTGTGGAGCATGTTCATTCATGCAAGCCTGCTCACTGCAAGTTGAGAAGCAGCAATCTTCTGGGTTGAAGTAGTTGTGCAATACATCTGCCACTCACTTTCAGCGAAGACGAGAGGACAGATTCCCTAGCTGGGAACCTTGTCCACTTCTCCTTTAGTACATATGGGCCTTATCTTTAATTGATTTAATTGTGTGATTGTCTCTTGAACAGAGTGGATGAGTGAAACCAAGGTAGGTAGACTTTGTAGATTCGTTGTGTGCATATATAAGGGAGGAGAGGGCAGATGGGGTGAGGAAGGAAAATTAAAAGGACATAGAACTTAAAATTAAACTTGAATGATTCAGGTATAGAGTACAAGCTTAAAAAGCTTTACATTTTACATATATTATCAAATTTACCTCTTTATCTTTGCCTTCTTGAGTGTAACTTGTCACCTTTTCATAAGAGCATACTGAAGTAGACTTAGGAGTGTGTAGGTGTCTTGAGAACTATGTGGCAATAGTGTATAATCCAATGCTAAAAAAATATAGTTTGAAAAAAAGGTGATTATCAACAAAAGAGACAAAAAAAATCAGACTTAAAACATGGTACTTGATGGTAATCTGTTTAGTTGACATGCATAAAAAAAACACTGATAGAAAATTAAAATATTTTGGCTTATCTGAAAACAAACCCCCTGGCATTATCCTGTGAGATGTTCTGTTCAGTCTTCTGCTTTCTAAATTGTAGCAGCTGCTAAACTGTCTGACAGTAGCAGTTGAAAACAGTCTCTACATGCCCCTCCCACAAGGTTTTCTAAAATTAGAGGGGCATGTAAATCAGATGGGGAGATAGGGGCTTATAGAAAAACTTACTGGTGGCCAATTGAAAAGATGATAACAATATACAGTATAACAGAGATCACCTGCACGTTTCACATACACTTTAGAGGGAACAAGATCCCTCCTTAAAAAGAGCTCCCATAAGATCCCACTTACACCACTAGCAGTGAGGAAGTGAGTCTGCCAATGAGTCACATCACCAACTAATGAGAAGGGGGTAGATAAAATAGCCAATAAAAGATTTGCTACAAAACTATGGCATTGTAGTTGCCACATTACACATAAAATATTTGCATTTAAGAGGATTAGTCAGGTTATAGTTATACTTATGTGTCACTGAATTTTAAGTTGGTGTTAACAACCAAGCCTTACAACCTTACAACATTCACCTAGCATACATAAGTGTATTAATCTGAATTTACTTATCTAACATATTTACTATTATGCATGTAATAAAAGCCTTGGTCAGTTCTGAAATCATAACATATGTTTCTTACTTATTTGTATGTGATTTATTTCCTTACAGATTTCATTAATATTGCATTTCAAACCACTCTCAGTCAATTAAGCAGCAACACATTCACACTGTTGTTTTCAATCACTAGTGGTAGCTAAAGGGTGTTCAGCAGTATACTTCAAGACAGTGAATTTATTGCAGCTACAAATTTGTTACTGGCCCATTAGCCACCCTAGAAAATTGTCATGCACCAACTTCCAGAAGATAATTATGTAATGCAGAATAAAGATTTATGAGTATTCTTAAAGAAGACTTCAGTGACATTTAATGTGTGTTAATAAATCATATAAATAACATTGATTAAATAAAAGTTCTGAAAGATGTTCTTGTTATTAGGTGGCCTAAAAGTTACATTCATGCAAACTTTGTTTAATACTCTACTAGGGTTCAAGAGGCCTGGAAATCGTCAGTATATCTGGCATATTCCTTATGGTAGTCAGAAACTTGCCTATTAACTTATCTGCAAATAGCATTATAAATGTGGGCCATATATATACAGTATATATATTATATATATTAATATATATATTACATATATACAGTATATATATATTAGTTTGAGCACATTATAATGTAGTTTTTTAAAAAAAGCTTTATATGTTTAACCGAATATATAAGAAATAAGCTCCTAGATTACGAGTTTTACGTTAGAGGCTATGCGGTGCTAACAAGCAGTTTATGCTCACCTCTCACTTACAGAAGCGATGGTATTACGGGTTTTTACAAACCCGGCGTTAACAGACAAAAAGTGAGTGTTAAACAAAATTTTGCTCCACATCTCACTCCAATACCAGCGCTGCTTACGTTAGCGGTGAGCTGGTTGTGCGTGCTCGTGCACGATTTCCCCATAGGAATCAACGGGGAGAGCCGGCTGAAAAAAAGTCTAACACCTGAAAAAAAGCAGCATTTAGCGCCTAACGCAGCCCCATTGATTCCTATGGGGAAAAAAATTTATGTTTACACCTAACACCCTAACATGAACACCGAGTCTAAACACCCTAATCTTACACTTATTAACCCCTAATCTGCTGCCCCTGACATCGCCAACACCTACATTATAACTATTAACCCCTAATTCGCTCTGGACATCACCGCCACCTACATTATACTTATTAACCCCTAATCTGCTGCCCCCAAATCGCCGACACCTACATTATATTTATTAACCCCTAATCTGCCATCCCCAATGTCGCCGCCACTATTCTAAATTTATTAACCCCTAAACCTAAGTATAACCCTAACCCACCTAACTTAAATATAATTTAAATAAATCTAAATAAAAAAAACCCTTTGTTGTATCTTTTAAATTAGGGAGCTGACCAAACCCTCCTTTTGGTTAATGCACACCACAGTTCAGATGTGTTCCAGTTTAACTACTGTGTCATATATATATATATATATATAATATATATATATATATATTATATATATTAGCTAAGGAACTCTGCATAGACATAATTTGCTGCAGTGTGGATACGGGATTAGCATAGGAACCAGTCTGATTTGGGACACCTTGTAAGGGTAGACTGGCTTAGCAGAATATGATCATATTGTGTGACTAAGATCCCATTTTTATTTAAAAGCATATTTTTCTGATAATATTCTTTGCAATTTAATATATGTCGATATTATTGTGTGGGATGTCTATCCCCAATCTTATTTGAACAGTGCAAGTATATTTAGCAAATTGAAGTATATATTTAAATATGCTATAACAACTATGTGGACTCTAGTGGTGGTAGAATGTGCACCTACACTTTCTTGTTTTTTTTTTCAATTAATCATTGCTGGTCACCTTGGTAGCACTTCCACAATGTGTGTGCTAGGTTGCAAATAGTCTTTTTGTGGTGTGCTTAATCAAAAAAAAACCTTTGTTGTATCTTTTAAATTAGGGAGCTGACCAAACCCTCCTTTTGGTTAATGCACACCACCCAGTTCAGGTGTGTTCCAGTTTAACTACTGTGTCATATATATATTATATATATATATATATATATATATATATATAGCTAAGGAACTCTGCATAGACATAATTTGCTGCAGTGTGGATACGGATTAGCATAGGACCAGTCTGATTTGGGACACCTTGTAAGTGGTAGACTGGCTTACCAGAATATGATCATATTGTGTGACTAAAATCCCATTTTTATTTAAAAGCATTATTTTTCTGATAATATCTTTGCAATTTAAATATATGTCGATATTATTGTGTGGGATGTCTATCCCCAATCTTATTTGAACAGTGCAAGTATATTTAGCAATTGAAGTATATATTTAAATATGCTATAACTAACTATGTGGACTCTAGTGGTAGAATGTGCACCTACACTTTCTAGTTTTTTTTCAATTAATCATTGCTGGTCACCTTGGTAGCACTTCCACAATGTGTGTGCTAGGTTGCAAATAGTCTTTTTGTGGTGTGCTCAAAAAAAAAACCTTTGTTGTATCATATATATTATATATATATATAATATATATATATGTATATTAGTTTGAGCACATTATAATGTAGTTTTAAAAAAAAAAAGCTTTATATGTTTAACCGAAATATATAAGAAATAAGCACCTAGATTACGAGTTTTGCGTTAGAGGCTATGCGGTGCTAACAAGCAGTTTATGTTCAACGCTCACTTACAGAAAAGCGCTGGTATTACGGGTTTTTACAAACCCGGCCGTTAACAGACAAAAAGTGAGTGTTAAGCAAAATTTTTGCTCCACATCTCACTCCAATACCAGCGCTGCTTATGTTAGCGGGTGAGCTGGTTGTGCGTGCTCGTGCACGATTTCCCCATAGGAATCAACGGGGAGTGCCGGCTGAAAAAAAGTCTAACACCTGAAAAAAAGCAGCGTTTAGGCCTAACGCAGCCCCATTGATTCCTATGGGGAAAAAAATTTATGTTTACACCTAACACCTAACATGAACACCGAGTCTAAACACCCCTAATCTTACACTTATTAACCCCTAATCTGCTGCCCCTGACATCGCCAACACCTACATTATAACTATTAACCCTAATCTGTCGCTCTGGACATCGCCGCCACCTACATTATACTTATCAACAACCCCTAATCTGCTGCCCCCAACATCGCCGACACCTATTATATTTATTAACCCCTAATCTGGCCGTCCCCAATGTCGCCGCCACTATTCTAAATTTATTAACCCCTAATCCTAAGTATAACCCTAACCCCCCTAACTTAAATATAATTTAAATAAATCTAAATCAAATTCATATCATTAACTAAATAATTCCTATTTAATAACTAAATACTTACCTGTAAAATAAACCCTAAAATAGCTACAATATAACTAATAGCTACATTGTATCTAGCTTAGGGTTTTTTTTATTTTACAGGCAAGTTTGTATTTATTTTAACTAGGTAGAATAGTTACTAAATAGTTATTAACTATTTAATAAACTTTAAGTAGAAAAAGAAGATTCCAATGTCCCTTTGTTGAAAAAAGTGAACGTAACCATCAAGGTAAAAACAAAGACAATCTTAATTTGTAATCCAATTAAAAACGGCAGGACACCAAGGGTAAGAACAGGTAAGCAAAAGTTTGACCGGTTTCGGTCACTCAGCCGTAGTCATAAACTAGAATAAGCAACATGTGCAAAGCATTTAAAACAATTAAGCACCTCTCATTGGAGGAACTAGACAACACCCTTATTTTCCTTAACCCTTTAGTTTACTAATAAAAGAACACAGAGTAAATTGGTATACTTCTACATGAGATAATGTCACACAATATACAAATAATGGTAGAACCATACAGTAGTACAAAAGTAATTATATATATATATATATATATATATATGTGGGACAATCCAAAAAAGAAGTAAATGTAGGCAAAAACAAGAAGTTTGCAGAGACTCATGGCATTAAGAAACGGATGCACAATGGTCATATACAAAAACAAAGCACAAATAGTACACCCAAAATCCATGAAAACAACAGCATACTTCAATTGATGATGACGACCCAAATGTACTGCAGGCTTAATTATTTAGTGGTAATAGAGATTTGACATGTATCTACCCTAACACTTCACATTTGCCCATTTGCACAAGTTAGCAGTATCCTAATGTAGTCTCCCTCTAATCTAACAATGAAGAAAGAGAAGCGATAAGCAGCTTACAGACTAACGATTCAATCGTTATTAGACAATCAGACAAGGGAGGTAGCGTGGATGTCATGGATAAGAGCATGTATGTGCAGGAAGCCTTAAGACAACTAAATTACTCCACAGCTTATACTCCACTGAGGAGAGACCCTACCACACAGTACCAGTCTCTGCTTAGAGACCTTTTGGATGATGGTCTGGAGATGGGCATCATTGACAGAAAGACATTTGATTGTCTACTTGTGGATAATCCAGTGATGCCCATCTTTCACCATCTCCCAAAGGTCCATAAAAACC